>NW_025956108.1:0-46124 GCF_023159225.1 Perognathus longimembris pacificus | reverse complement strand
AACCCAAAAGATTAGATAGACAAACAAACAAACACATAAATGTGGAGAGAAGGGCAGTGTGCGCAGGAGCAAAGGTAAACAGCAGACAGACCTGAATCCTTATGTTTACAAGGTCGACCTCAGAACGTTGTTCAGTTTGTCTCGGTGACGGATAATGGAAGGAAGGGCAGGCAACTGGTCGACTTCATTTAAATAAACAAATAAAAATAAGATAAACTCTCAGGAATAGATAAGTAATAACAAAAAAAATTGTTAAAGTGGAGAAAGCGAGAGCGCGCGAATGCACTCAAGCAAACACAAACAGCACAGCACGATGCGTATTGTTTTTTTAAAATTGACAAAATAAATCAAAAATAAAAATAAGTGGAAAAGGCGAGAGTGCACGAGCACACAGGAGCAAAGACAAGCAGCGCAACTTGATGCGTAGTAAAAAAAATAATAAATAGACAACTGGTCGACCTCATTAGAAACAAAAACCCAAAAGATTAGATAGACAAACAAACAAACACATAAATGTGGAGAGAAGGGCAGTGCGCGCAGGAGCAAAGGTAAACAGCAGACAGACCTGAATCCTTATCTTTACAAGGTCGACCTCAGAACTTTGTTCAGTTTGTCTCGGTGACGGATAATGGAAGGAAGGGCAGGCAACTGGTCGACTTCATTTAAATAAACAAATAAAAAATAAGATAAACTCTCAGGAATAGATAAATAATAACAAAAAATTGTAAAGAGGAGAAAGCGAGAGAGCGCGAATGCACTCATGCAAACACAAACCGCACAGCACGATGCGTATTTTTTTTTTAAATTGACAAAATAAATCAAAAATAAATCAAAAATAAAAATAAGTGGAAAAGGCGAGAGTGCGCGAGCACACAGGAGCAAAGACAAGCAGCGCAGCTTGATGCGTAGTAAAAAAAATAATAAATAGACAACTGGTCGACCTCATTAGAAATAAAAACCCAAAAGATTAGATAGACAAACAAACAAACACATAAATGTGGAGAGAAGGGCAGTGCGCGCAGGAGCAAAGGTAAACAGCAGACAGACATCAATCCTTATCCTTACAAGGTCGACCTCAGAACTTTGTTCAGTTTGTCTCGGTGACGGATAATGGAAGGAACGGCAGGCAACTGGTCGACTTCATTTAAATAAACAAATAAAAAATAAGATAAACTCTCAGGAATAGATAAATAATAACAAAAAAATTGTAAAGTGGAGAAAGCGAGAGCGCGCGAATGCACTCAAGCAAACACAAACAGCACAGCACGATGCGTATTTTTTTTAAAATTGACAAAATAAATCAAAAATAAATCAAAAATAAAAATAAGTGGAAAAGGCGAGAGTGCGCGAGCACACAGGAGCAAAGACAAGCAGCGCAGCTTGATGCGTAGTAAAAAAAATAACAAATAGACAACTGGTCGACCTCATTAGAAATAAAAACCAAAAGATTAGATAGACAAACAAACAAACACATAAATGTGGAGAGAATGGCAGTGCGCGCAGGAGCAAAGGTAAACAGCAGACAGACCTGAATCCTTATCTTTACAAGGTCGACCTCAGAACTTTGTTCAGTTTGTCTCGGTGACGGATAATGGAAGGAAGGGCAGGCAACTGGTCGACTTCATTTAAATAAACAAATAAAAAATAAGATAAACTCTCAGGAAATAGATAAATCATAACAAAAAAATTGTAAAGTGGAGAAAGCGAGAGCGCGCGAATGCACTCAAGCAAACACAAACAGCACAGCACGATGCGTATTTTTTTTTAAATTGACAAAATAAATCAAAAATAAATCAAAAATAAAATAAGTGGAAAGGCGAGAGTGCGCGAGCACACAGGAGCAAAGACAAGCAGCGCAGCTTGATGCGTAGTAAAAAAATAATAAATAGACAACTGGTCGAGCTCATTAGAAATAAAAACCCAAAAGATTAGATAGACAAACAAACAAACACATAAATGTGGAGAGAATGGCAGTGCGCACAGGAGCAAAGGTAAACAGCAGACAGACCTGAATCCTTATCTTTACAAGGTCGACCTCAGAACTTTGTTCAGTTTGTCTCGGTGACGGATAATGGAAGGAAGGGCAGGCAACTGGTCGACTTCATTTAAATAAACAAATAAAAAATAAGATAAACTCTCAGGAATAGATAAATAATAACAAAAAAATTGTAACGTGCAGAAAGCGAGAACGCGCGAATGCACTCAAGCAAACACAAACAGCACAGCACGATGCGTATTTTTTTTTAAAATTGACAAAATAAATCAAAAATAAATCAAAAATAAAAATAAGTGGAAAAGGCGAGATTGCGCGAGCACACAGGAGCAAAGACAAGCAGCGCAGCTTGATGCGTAGTAAAAAAAATAATAAATAGACAACTGGTCGACCTCATTAGAAATAAAAACCCAAAAGATGAGATAGACAAACAAACAAACACATAAATGTGGAGAGAAGGGCAGTGCGCGCAGGAGCAAAGGTAAACAGCAGACAGACATCAATCCTTATCCTTACAAGGTCGACCTCAGAACTTTGTTCAGTTTGTCTTGGTGACGGATAATGGAAGGAACGGCAGGCAACTGGTCGACTTCATTTAAATAAGCAAATAAAAAATAAGATAAACTCTCAGGAATAGATAAATAATAACAAAAAAATTGTAAAGTGGAGAAAGCGAGAGCGCGCGAATGCACTCAAGCAAACACAAACAGCACAGCACGATGCGTATTTTTTTTAAAATTGACAAAATAAATCAAAAATATATCAAAAATAAAAATAAGTGGAAAAGGCGAGAGTGCGCGAGCACACAGGAGCAAAGACAAGCAGCGCAGCTTGATGCGTAGTAAAAAAAATAATAAATAGACAACTGGTCGACCTCATTAGAAATAAAAACTCAAAAGATTAGATAGACAAACAAACAAACACATAAATGTGGAGAGAAGGGCAGTGCGCGCAGGAGCAAAGGTAAACAGCAGACAGACCTGAATCCTTATCTTTACAAGGTCGACCTCAGAACTTTGTTCAGTTTGTCTCGGTGACGGATAATGGAAGGAAGGGCAGGCAACTGGTCGACTTCATTTAAATAAACAAATAAAAAATAAGATAAACTCTCAGGAATAGATAAATCATAACAAAAAAATTGTAAAGTGGAGAAAGCGAGAGCGCGCGAATGCACTCAAGCAAACACAAACAGCACAGCACGATGCGTATTTTTTTTAAATAGACAAAATAAATCAAAAATAAATCAAAAATAAAAATAAGTGGAAAAGGCGAGAGTGCGCGAGCACACAGGATCAAAGACAAGCAGCGCAGCTTGATGCGTAGTAAAAAAATAATAAATAGACAACTGGTCGAGCTCATTAGAAATAAAAACCCAAAAGATTAGATAGACAAACAAACAAACACATAAATGTGGAGAGAAGGGCAGTGCGCGCAGGAGCAAAGGTAAACAGCAGACAGACCTGAATCCTTATCTTTACAAGGTCGACCTCAGAACTTTGTTCAGTTTGTCTCGGTGACGGATAATGGAAGGAAGGGCAGGCAACTGGTCGACTTCATTTAAATAAACAAATAAAAAATAAGATAAACTCTCAGGAATAGATAAATAATAACAAAAAAATTGTAACGTGCAGAAAGCGAGAACGCGCGAATGCACTCAAGCAAACACAAACAGCACAGCACGATGCGTATTTTTTTTTTAAAATTGACAAAATAAATCAAAAATAAATCAAAAATAAAAATAAGTGGAAAAGGCGAGAGTGCGCGAGCATACAGGAGCAAAGACAAGCAGCGCAGCTTGATGCGTAGTAAAAAAAATAATAAATAGACAACTGGTCGACCTCATTAGAAATAAAAACCCAAAAGATGAGATAGACAAACAAACAAACACATAAATGTGGAGAGAAGGGCAGTGCGCGCAAGAGCAAAGGTAAACAGCAGACAGACCTGATTCCTTATCTTTACAAGGTCGACCTCAGAACTTTGTTCAGTTTGTCTCGGTGACGGATAATGGAAGGAAGGTCAGGCAACTGGTCGACTTCATTTAAATAAACAAATAAAAAATAAGATAAACTCTCAGGAATAGATAAATAATAACAAAAAAATTGTAAAGTGGAGAAAGCGAGAGCGCGCGAATGCACTCAAGCAAACACAAACAGCACAGCACGATGCGTATTTTTTTTAAAATTGACAAAATAAATCAAATATAAATCAAAAATAAAAATAAGTAGAAAAGGCGAGAGTGCGCGAGCACACAGGAGCAAAGACAAGCAGCGCAGCTTGATGCGTAGTAAAAAAAATAATAAATAGACAACTGGTCGACCTCATTAGAAATAAAAACCCAAAAGATTAGATAGACAAAGAAACAAACACATAAATGTGGAGAGAAGGGCAGTGCGCGCAGGAGCAAAGGTAAACAGCAGACAGACCTGAAACCTTATCCTTACAAGGTCGACCTCAGAACTTTGTTCAGTTTGTCTTGGTGACGGATAATGGAAGGAACGGCAGGCAACTGGTCGACTTCATTTAAATAAACAAATAAAAAATAAGATAAACTCTCAGGAATAGATAAATAATAACAAAAAAATTGTAAAGTGGAGAAAGCGAGAGCGCGCGAATGCACTCAAGCAAACACAAACAGCACAGCACGATGCGTATTTTTTTAAAATTGACAAAATAAATCAAAATAAATCAAAAATAAAAATAAGTGGAAAAGGCGAGAGTGCGCGAGCACACAGGAGCAAAGACAAGCAGCGCAGCTTGATGCGTAGTAAAAAAAATAATAAATAGACAACTGGTCGACCTCATTAGAAATAAAAACCCAAAAGATTAGATAGACAAACAAACAAACACATAAATGTGGAGAGAAGGGCAGTGCGCGCAGGAGCAAAGGTAAACAGCAGACAGACCTGAATCCTTATCTTTACAAGGTCGACCACAGAACTTTGTTCAGTTTGTCTCGGTGACGGATAATGGAAGGAAGGGCAGGCAACTGGTCGACTTCATTTAAATAAACAAATAAAAAATAAGATAAACTCTCAGGAATAGATAAATAATAACAAAAAAATTGTAAAGTGGAGAAAGCGAGAGCGCGCGAATGCACTCAAGCAAACACAAACAGCACAGCACGATGCGTATTTTTTTTAAAATTGACAAATTAAATCAAAAATAAAAATAAGTGGAAAAGGCGAGAGTGCGCGAGCACACAGGAGCAAAGACAAGCAGCGCAGCTTGATGCGTAGTAAAAAAAATAATAAATAGACAACTGGTCGACCTCATTAGAAATAAAAACCCAAAAGATTAGATAGACAAACAAACAAACACATAAATGTGGAGAGAAGGGCAGTGCGCGCAGGAGCAAAGGTAAACAGCAGACAGACCTGAATCCTTATCTTTACAAGGTCGACCTCAGAACTTTGTTCAGTTTGTCTCGGTGACGGATAATGGAAGGAAGGGCAGGCAACTGGTCGACTTCATTTAAATAAACAAATAAACAATAAGATAAACTCTCAGGAATAGATAAATAATAACAAAAAAATTGTAAAGTGGAGAAAGCGAGAGCGCGCGTATGCACTCAAGCAAACAAAAACAGCACAGCACGATGCGCATTTTTTTTAAAATTGACAAAATAAATCAAAAATAAATCAAAAATAAAAATAAGTGGAAAAGGTGAGAGTGCGCGAGCACACAGGAGCAAAGACAAGCAGCGCAGCTTGATGCGTAGTAAAAAAAATAATAAATAGAAAACTGGTCGACCTCATTAGAAATAAAAACCCAAAAGATTAGATAGACAAACAAACAAACACATAAATGTGGAGAGAAGGGCAGTGCGCGCAGGAGCAAAGGTAAACAGCAGACAGACCTGAATCCTTATCTTTACAAGGTCGACCTCAGAACTTTGTTCAGTTTGTCTCGGTGACGGATAATGGAAGGAAGGGCAGGCAACTGGTCGACTTCATTTAAATAAACAAATAAAAAATAAGATAAACTCTCAGGAATAGATAAATCATAACAAAAAAATTGTAAAGTGGAGAAAGCGAGAGCGCGCGAATGCACTCAAGCAAACACAAACAGCACAGCACGATGCGTATTTTTTTTAAATAGACAAAATAAATCAAAAATAAATCAAAAATAAAAATAAGTGGAAAAGGCGAGAGTGCGCGAGCACACAGGATCAAAGACAAGCAGCGCAGCTTGATGCGTAGTAAAAAAATAATAAATAGACAACTGGTCGAGCTCATTAGAAATAAAAACCCAAAAGATTAGATAGACAAACAAACAAACACATAAATGTGGAGAGAAGGGCAGTGCGCGCAGGAGCAAAGGTAAACAGCAGACAGACCTGAATCCTTATCTTTACAAGGTCGACCTCAGAACTTTGTTCAGTTTGTCTCGGTGACGGATAATGGAAGGAAGGGCAGGCAACTGGTCGACTTCATTTAAATAAACAAATAAAAAATAAGATAAACTCTCAGGAATAGATAAATAATAACAAAAAAATTGTAACGTGCAGAAAGCGAGAACGCGCGAATGCACTCAAGCAAACACAAACAGCACAGCACGATGCGTATTTTTTTTTTAAAATTGACAAAATAAATCAAAAATAAATCAAAAATAAAAATAAGTGGAAAAGGCGAGAGTGCGCGAGCATACAGGAGCAAAGACAAGCAGCGCAGCTTGATGCGTAGTAAAAAAAATAATAAATAGACAACTGGTCGACCTCATTAGAAATAAAAACCCAAAAGATGAGATAGACAAACAAACAAACACATAAATGTGGAGAGAAGGGCAGTGCGCGCAAGAGCAAAGGTAAACAGCAGACAGACCTGATTCCTTATCTTTACAAGGTCGACCTCAGAACTTTGTTCAGTTTGTCTCGGTGACGGATAATGGAAGGAAGGTCAGGCAACTGGTCGACTTCATTTAAATAAACAAATAAAAAATAAGATAAACTCTCAGGAATAGATAAATAATAACAAAAAAATTGTAAAGTGGAGAAAGCGAGAGCGCGCGAATGCACTCAAGCAAACACAAACAGCACAGCACGATGCGTATTTTTTTTAAAATTGACAAAATAAATCAAATATAAATCAAAAATAAAAATAAGTAGAAAAGGCGAGAGTGCGCGAGCACACAGGAGCAAAGACAAGCAGCGCAGCTAGATGCGTAGTAAAAAAAATAATAAATAGACAACTGGTCGACCTCATTAGAAATAAAAACCCAAAAGATTAGATAGACAAAGAAACAAACACATAAATGTGGAGAGAAGGGCAGTGCGCGCAGGAGCAAAGGTAAACAGCAGACAGACCTGAAACCTTATCCTTACAAGGTCGACCTCAGAACTTTGTTCAGTTTGTCTTGGTGACGGATAATGGAAGGAACGGCAGGCAACTGGTCGACTTCATTTAAATAAACAAATAAAAAATAAGATAAACTCTCAGGAATAGATAAATAATAACAAAAAAATTGTAAAGTGGAGAAAGCGAGAGCGCGCGAATGCACTCAAGCAAACAAAAAACAGCACAGCACGATGCGTATTTTTTTAAATTGACAAAATAAATAAAAAATAAATCAAAAATAAAAATAAGTGGAAAAGGCGAGAGTGCGCGAGCACACAGGAGCAAAGACAAGCAGCGCAGCTTGATGCGTAGAAAAAAAAATAATAAATAGACAACTGGTCGACCTCATTAGAAATAAAAACCCAAAAGATTAGATAGACAAACAAACAAACACATAAATGTGGAGAGAAGGGCAGTGCGCGCAGGAGCAAAGGTAAACAGCAGACAGACCTGAATCCTTATCTTTACAAGGTCGACCACAGAACTTTGTTCAGTTTGTCTCGGTGACGGATAATGGAAGGAAGGGCAGGCAACTGGTCGACTTCATTTAAATAAACAAATAAAAAATAAGATAAACTCTCAGGAATAGATAAATAATAACAAAAAAATTGTAAAGTGGAGAAAGCGAGAGCGCGCGAATGCACTCAAGCAAACACAAACAGCACAGCACGATGCGTATTTTTTTTTAAAATTGACAAATTAAATCAAAAATAAAAATAAGTGGAAAAGGCGAGAGTGCGCGAGCACACAGGAGCAAAGACAAGCAGCGCAGCTTGATGCGTAGTAAAAAAAATAATAAATAGACAACTGGTCGACCTCATTAGAAATAAAAACCCAAAAGATTACATAGACAAACAAACAAACACATAAATGTGGAGAGAAGGGCAGTGCGCGCAGGAGCAAAGGTAAACAGCAGACAGACCTGAATCCTTATCTTTACAAGGTCGACCTCAGAACTTTGTTCAGTTTGTCTCGGTGACGGATAATGGAAGGAAGGGCAGGCAACTGGTCGACTTCATTTAAATAAACAAATAAACAATAAGATAAACTCTCAGGAATAGATAAATAATAACAAAAAAATTGTAAAGTGGAGAAAGCGAGAGCGCGCGAATGCACTCAAGCAAACAAAAACAGCACAGCACGATGCGCATTTTTTTTAAAATAGACAAAATAAATCAAAAATAAATCAAAAATAAAAATAAGTGGAAAAGGTGAGAGTGCGCGAGCACACAGGAGCAAAGACAAGCAGCGCAGCTTGATGCGTAGTAAAAAAAATAATAAATAGAAAACTGGTCGACCTCATTAGAAATAAAAACCCAAAAGATTAGATAGACAAACAAACAAACACATAAATGTGGAGAGAAGGGCAGTGCGCGCAGGAGCAAAGGTAAACAGCAGACAGACCTGAATCCTTATCTTTACAAGGTCGACCTCAGAACTTTGTTCAGTTTGTCTCGGTGACGGATAATGGAAGGAAGGGCAGGCAACTGGTCGACTTCATTTAAATAAACAAATAAAAAATAAGATAAACTCTCAGGAATAGATAAATAATAACAAAAAAATTGTAAAGTGGAGAAAGCGAGAGCGCGCGAATGCACTCAATCAAACAGAAACAGCACAGCACGATGCGTATTTTTTTTTAAATTTGACAAAATAAATCAAAAATAAAAATAAGTGGAAAAGGCGAGAGTGCGCGAGCACACAGGAGCAAAGACAAGCAGCGCAGCTTGATGCGTAGTAAAAAAAATAATAAATAGACAACTGGTCGACCTCATTAGAAATAAAAACCCAAAAGTTTTGATAGACAAACAAACAAACACATAAATGTGGAGAGAAGGGCAGTGCGCACAGGAGCAAAGGTAAACAGCAGACAGACCTGAATCCTTATCTTTACAAGGTCGACCTCAGAACTTTGTTCAGTTTGTCTCGGTGACGGATAATGGAAGGAAGGGCAGGCAACTGGTCGACTTCATTTAAATAAACAAATAAAAAATAAGATAAACTCTCAGGAATAGATAAATAATAACAAAAAATTGTAAAGTGGAGAAAGCGAGAGCGCGCGAATGCACTCAAGCAAACACAAACAGCACTGCACGATGCGTATTTTTTTTTAAATTGACAAAATAAATCAAAAATAAATCAAAAATAAAAATAAGTGGAAAAGGCGAGAGTGCGCGAGCACACAGGAGCAAAGACAAGCAGCGCAGCTTGATGCGTAGTAAAAAAAATAATAAATAGACAACTGGTCGACCTCATTAGAAATAAAAACCCAAAACATTAGATAGACAAACAAACAAACACATAAATGTGGAGAGAAGTGCAGTGCGCCCAGGAGCAAAGGTAAACAGCAGACAGACCTGAATCCTTATCTTTACAAGGTCGACCTCAGAACTTTGTTCAGTTTTTCTCGGTGACGGATAATGGAAGGAAGGGCAGGCAACTGGTCGACTTCATTTAAATAAACAAATTAAAAATAAGATAAACTCTCAGGAATAGATAAATAATAACAAAAAAATTGTAAAGTGGAGAAAGCGAGAGCGCGCGAATGCACTCAAGCAAACACAAACAGCACAGCACGATGCGTATTTTTTTTAAAATTGACAAAATAAATCAAAAATAAATCAAAAATAAAAATAAGTGGAAAAGGCGAGAGTGCGCGAGCACACAGGAGCAAAGACAAGCAGCGCAGCTTGATGCGTAGTAAAAAAAATAATAAATAGACAACTGGTCGACCTCATTAGAAATAAAAACCCAAAAGATTAGATAGACAAACAAACAAACACATAAATGTGGAGAGAAGGGCAGTGCGCGCAGGAGCAAAGGTAAACAGCAGACAGACCTGAATCCTTATCTTTACAAGGTCGACCTCAGAACTTTGTTCAGTTTGTCTCGGTGACGGATAATGGAAGGAAGGGCAGGCAACTGGTCGACTTCATTTAAATAAACAAATAAAAAATAAGATAAACTCTCAGGAATAGATAAATAATAACAAAAAAATTGTAAAGTGGAGAAAGCGAGAGCGCGCGAATGCACTCAAGCAAACACAAACAGCACAGCACGATGCGTATTTTTTTTTTAAATTGACAAAATGAATCAAAAATAAATCAAAAATAAAAATAAGTGGAAAAGGCGAGAGTGCGCGAGCACACAGGAGCAAAGACAAGCAGCGCAGCTTGATGCGTAGTGAAAAAAAAATAAATAGACAACTGGTCGACCTCATTAGAAATAAAAACCCAAAAGATTAGATAGACAAACAAACAAACACATAAATGTGGAGAGAAGGGCAGTGTGCGCAGGAGCAAAGGTAAACAGCAGACAGACCTGATTCCTTATCTTTAAAAGGTCGACCTCAGAACTTTGTTCAGTTTGTCTCGGTGACGGATAATGGAAGGAAGGGCAGGCAACTGGTCGACTTCATTTAAATAAACAAATAAAAAATAAGATAAACTCTCAGGAATAGATAAATAATAACAAAAAAATTGTAAAGTGGAGAAAGCGAGAGCGCGCGAATGCACTCAAGCAAACACAAACAGCACAGCACGATGCGCATTTTTTTTAAAATTGACAAAATAAATCAAAAATAAATCAAAAATAAAAATAAGTGGAAAAGGCGAGAGTGCGCGAGCACACAGGAGCAAAGACAAGCAGCGGAGCTTGATTCGTAGTAAAAAAAATAATAAATAGACAACTGGTCGACCTCATTAGAAATAAAAACCCAAAAGATTAGATAGACAAACAAACAAACACATAAATGTGGAGAGAAGGGCAGTGCGGGAAGGAGCAAAGGTAAACAGCAGACAGACCTGAATCCTTATCTTTACAAGGTCGACCTCAGAACTTTGTTCAGTTTGTCTCGGTGACGGATAATGGAAGGAAGGGCAGACAACTGGACGATTTCATTTAAATAAACAAATAAAAAATAAGATAAACACTCAAGAATATATAAATAATAACAAAAAAATTGTAAAGTGGAGAAAGCGAGAGCGCGCGAATGCACTCAAGCAAACACAAACAGCACAGCACGATGCGTATTTTTTTTAAATTGACAAAATAAATCAAAAATAAAAATAAGTGGAAAAGGCGAGAGTGTGCGAGCACACAGGAGCAAAGACAAGCAGCGCAGCTTGATGCGTAGTAAAAAAAATAATAAATAGACAACTGGTCGACCTCATTAGAAATAAAAACCCAAAAGATTAGATAGACAAACAAACAAACACATAAATGTGGAGAGAAGGGCTGTGCGCGCAGGAGCAAAGGTAAACAGCAGACAGACCTGAATCCTTATCTTTACAAGGTCGACCTCAGAACTTTGTTCAGTTTGTCTCGGTGACGGATAATGGAAGGAAGGGCAGGCAACTGGTCGACTTCATTTAAATAAACAAATAAAAAATAAGATAAACTCTCAGGAATAGATAAATCATAACAAAAAAATTGTAAAGTGGAGAAAGCGAGAGCCCGCGAATGCAATCAATCAAACACAAACAGCACAGCACGATGCGTATTTTTTTTTAAATTGACAAAATAAATCAAAAATAAATCAAAAATAAGAATAAGTGGAAAAGGCGAGTGTGCGCGAGCACACAGGAGCAAAGACAAGCAGCGCAGCTTGATGCGTAGTAAAAAAAATAATAAATAGACAACTGGTCGACCTCATTAGAAATAAAAACCCAAAACATTAGATAGACAAACAAACAAACACATAAATATGGAGAGAAGTGCAGTGCGCGCAGGAGCAAAGGTAAACAGCAGACAGACCTGAATCCTTATCTTTACAAGGTCGACCTCAGAACTTTGTTCAGTTTGTCTCGGTGACGGATAATGGAAGGAAGGGCAGGCAACTGGTCGACTTCATTTAAATAAACAAATTAAAAATAAGATAAACTCTCAGGAATAGATAAATAATAACAAAAAAATTGTAAAGTGGAGAAAGCGAGAGCGCGCGAATGCACTCAAGCAAACACAAACAGCACAGCACGATGCGTATTTTTTTTTAAAATTGACAAAATGAATCAAAAATAAATCAAAAATAAAAATAAGTGGAAAAGGCGAGAGTGCGCGAGCACACAGGAGCAAAGACAAGCAGCGCAGCTTGATGCGTAGTGAAAAAAAAATAAATAGACAACTGGTCGACCTCATTAGAAATAAAAACCCAAAAGATTAGATAGACAAACAAACAAACACATAAATGTGGAGAGAAGGGCAGTGTGCGCAGGAGCAAAGGTAAACAGCAGACAGACCTGATTCCTTATCTTTACAAGGTCGACCTCAGAACTTTGTTCAGTTTATCTCGGTGACGGATAATGGAAGGAAGGGCAGGCAACTGGTCGACTTCATTTAAATAAACAAATAAAAAATAAGATAAACTCTCAGGAATAGATAAATAATAACAAAAAAATTGTAAAGTGGAGAAAGCGAGAGCGCGCGAATGCACTCAAGCAAACACAAACAGCACAGCACGATGCGTATTTTTTTTTAAATTGACAAAATAAATCAAAAATAAATCAAAAATAAAAATAAGTGGAAAAGGCGAGAGTGCGCGAGCACACAGGAGCAAAGACAAGCAGCGCAGCTTGGTGCGTAGTAAAAAAAATAATAAATAGACAACTGGTTGACCTCATTAGAAATAAAAACACAAAAGATTTGATAGACAAACAAACAAACACATAAATGTGGAGAGAAGGGCAGTGCGCGCAGGAGCAAAGGTAAACAGCAGACAGACCTGAATCCTTATCTTTACAAGGTCGACCTCAGAACTTTGTTCAGTTTGTCTCGGTGACGGATAATGGAAGGAAGGGCAGGCAACTGGTCGACTTCATTTAAATAAACAAATAAAAAATAAGATAAACTCTCAGGAATAGATAAATAATAACAAAAAAATTGTAAAGTGGAGAAAGCGAGAGCGCGCGAATGCACTCAAGCAAACACAAACAGCACAGCACGATGCGTATTTTTTTTTAAATTGACAAAATAAATCAAAAATAAATCAAAAATAAAAATAAGTGGAAAAGGCGAGAGTGCGCGAGCACACAGGAGCAAAGACAAGCAGCGCAGCTTGGTGCGTAGTAAAAAAAATAATAAATAGACAACTGGTTGACCTCATTAGAAATAAAAACCCAAAAGATTTGATAGACAAACAAACAAACACATAAATGTGGAGAGAAGGGCAGTGCGCGCAGGAGCAAAGGTAAACAGCAGACAGACCTGAATCCTTATCTTTACAAGGTCGACCTCAGAACTTTGTTCAGTTTGTCTCGGTGACGGATAATGGAAGGAAGGGCAGGCAACTGGTCGACTTCATTTAAATAAACAAATAAAAAATAAGATAAACTCTCAGGAATAGATAAATAATAACAAAAAATTGTAACGTGCAGAAAGCGAGAATGCGCGAATGCACTCAAGCAAACACAAACAGCACAGCACGATGCGTATTTTTTTTTAAAATTGACAAAATAAATCAAAAATAAATCAAAAATAAAAATAAGTGGAAAAGGCGAGAGTGCGCGAGCACACAGGAGCAAAGACAAGCAGCGCAGCTTGATGCGTAGTAAAAAAAATAATAAATAGACAACTGGTCGACCTCATTAGAAATAAACACCCAAAAGATGAGATAGACAAACAAACAAACACATAAATGTGGAGAGAAGGGCAGTGTGCGCAGGAGCAAAGGTAAACAGCAGACAGACCTGATTCCTTATCTTTACAAGGTGGACCTCAGAACTTTGTTCAGTTTATCTCGGTGACGGATAATGGAAGGAAGGGCAGGCAACTGGTCGACTTCATTTAAATAAACAAATAAAAAATAAGATAAACTCTCAGGAATAGATAAATAATAACAAAAAAATTGTAAAGTGGAGAAAGTGAGAGCGCGCGAATGCACTCAAGCAAACACAAACAGCACAGCACGATGCGTATTTTTTTTAAATTGACAAAATAAATCAAAAATAAATCAAAAATAAAAATAAGTGGAAAAGGCGAGAGTGCGCGAGCACACAGGAGCAAAGACAAGCAGCGCAGCTTGGTGCGTAGTAAAAAAAATAATAAATAGACAACTGGTTGACCTCATTAGAAATAAAAACCCAAAAGATTTGATAGACAAACAAACAAACACATAAATGTGGAGAGAAGGGCAGTGCGCGCAGGAGCAAAGGTAAACAGCAGACAGACCTGAATCCTTATCTTTACAAGGTCGACCTCAGAACTTTGTTCAGTTTGTCTCGGTGACGGATAATGGAAGGAAGGGCAGGCAACTGGTCGACTTCATTTAAATAAACAAATAAAAAATAAGATAAACTCTCAGGAATAGATAAATAATAACAAAAAATTGTAACGTGCAAAAAGCGAGAACGCGCGAATGCACTCAAGCAAACACAAACAGCACAGCACGATGCGTATTTTTTTTTTAAAATTGACAAAATAAATCAAAAATAAATCAAAAATAAAAATAAGTGGAAAAGGCGAGAGTGCGCGAGCACACAGGAGCAAAGACAAGCAGCGCAGCTTGATGCGTAGTAAAAAAAATAATAAATAGACAACTGGTCGACCTCATTAGAAATAAACACCCAAAAGATGAGATAGACAAACAAACAAACACATAAATCTGGAGAGAAGGGCAGTGCCCGCAAGATCAAAGGGAAACAGCAGACAGACCTGATTCCTTATCTTTACAAGGTCGACCTCAGAACTTTGTTCAGTTTGTCTCGGTGACGGATAATGGAAGGAAGGGCAGGCAACTGGTCGACTTCATTTAAATAAACAAATAAAAAATAAGATAAACTCTCAGGAATAGATAAATAATAACAAAAAAATTGTAAAGTGGAGAAAGCGAGAGCGCGCGAATGCACTCAAGCAAACACAAACAGCACAGCACGATGCGTATTTTTTTAAATTGACAAAATAAATCAAAAATAAATCAAAAATAAAAATAAGTGGAAAAGGCGTGAGTGCGCGAGCACACAGGAGCAAAGACAAGCAGTGCAGCTTGATGCGTAGTAAAAAAAATAATAAATAGACAACTGGTCGACCTCATTAGAAATAAAAACCCAAAAGATTAGATAGACAAACAAACAAACACATAAATGTGGAGAGAAGGGCAGTGCGCGCAGGAGCAAAGGTAAACAGCAGACAGACCTGAATCCTTATCTTTACAAGGTCGACCTCAGAACTTTGTTCAGTTTGTCTCGGTGACGGATAATGGAAGGAAGGGCAGGAAACTGGTCGACTTCATTTAAATAAACAAATAAAAAATAAGATAAACTCTCAGGAATAGATAAATAATAACAAAAAAATTGTAAAGTGGAGAAAGCGAGGGCGCGCGAATGCACTCAAGCAAACACAAACAGCACAGCACGATGCGTATATTTTTTTTAAATTGACAAAATAAATCAAAAATAAATCAAAAATAAAAATAAGTGGAAAAGGCGAGAGTGCGCGAGACCACAGGAGCAAAGAAAAGCAGCGCAGCTCTATGCGTAGTAAAAAAAATAATAAATAGACAACTGGTCGACCTCATTAGAAATAAAAACCCAAAAGATAAGATAGACAAACAAACACATAAATGTGGAGAGAAGGGCAGTGCGGGCAGGAGCAAAGGTAAACAGCAGACAGACCTGAATCCTCATCTTTACAAGGTCGACCTCAGATCTTTGTGCAGTTTGTCTCGGTGACGGATAATGGAAGGAAGGGCAGGCAACTGGTCGACTTCATTTAAATAAACAAATAAAAAATAAAAAATAAGATAAACTCTCAGGAATAGATAAATAATAACAAAAAAATTGTAAAGTGGAGAAAGCGAGAGCGCGCGAATGCACTCAAGCAAACACAAACAGCACAGCACGATGCGTATTTTTTTTAAATTGACAAAATAAATAAAAAATAAATCAAAAATAAAAATAAGTGGAAAAGGCGAGTGTGTGCGAGCACACAGGAGCAAAGACAAGCAGCGCAGCTTGATGCGTAGTAAAAAAAATAATAAATAGACAACTGGTCGACCTCATTAGAAATAAAAACCCAAAAGATTAGATAGACAAACAAACAAACACATAAATGTGGAGAGAAGGGCAGTGCGCGCAGGAGCAAAGGTAAACAGCAGACAGACCTGAATCCTTATCTTTACAAGGTCGACCTCAGAACTTTGTTCAGTTTGTCTCGGTGACGGATAATGGAAGGAACTGCAGGCAACTGGTCGACTTCATTTAAATAAAGAAATAAAAAATAAGATAAACTCTCAGGAATAGATAAATCATAACATAAAAAATTGTAAAGTGGAGAAAGCGAGAGCGCGCGAATGCACTCAAGCAAACACAAACAGCACAGCACAATGCGTATTTTTTTTAAAATTGACAAAATAAATTAAAAAAAAATCAAAAATAAAAATAAGTGGTAAAGGCGAGTGTGCGCGAGCACACAGGAGCAAAGACAAGCAGCGCAGCTTGATGCGTAGTAAAAAAAATAATAAATAGACAACTGGTCGACCTCATTAGAAATAAAAACCCAAAAGATTAGATAGACAAACAAACAAACACATAAATGTGGAGAGAAGGGCAGTGCGCGCAGGAGCAAAGGTAAACAGCAGACAGACCTGAATCCTTATCTTTACAAGGTCGACCTCAGAACTTTGTTCAGTTTGTCTCGGTGACGGATAATGGAAGGAAGGGCAGGGAACTGGTCGACTTCATTTAAATAAACAAATAAAAAATAAGATAAACTCTCAGGAATAGATAAATCATAACAAAAAAATTGTAAAGTGGAGAAAGGGAGAGCGCGTGAATGCACTCAATCAAACACAAACCGCACAGCAGGATGCGTATTTTTTTTAAATTGACAAAATAAATCAAAAATAAATCAAAAATAAAAATAAGTGGAAAAGGCGAGTGTGCGCGAGCACACAGGAGCAAAGACAAGCAGCGCAGCTTGATGCGTAGTAAAAAAAATAATAAATAGACAACTGGTCGACCTCATTAGAAATAAAAACCCAAAACATTAGATAGACAAACAAACAAACACATAAATGTGGAGAGAAGGGCAGTGCGCGCAGGAGCAAAGGTAAACAGCAGACAGACCTGAATCCTTATCTTTACAAGGTCGACCTCAGAACTTTGTTCAGTTTGTCTCGGTGACGGATAATGGAAGGAAGGGCAGGCAACTGGTCGACTTCATTTAAATAAACAAATAAAAAATAAGATAAACTCTCAGGAATAGATAAATAATAACAAAAAAATTGTAAAGTGGAGAAAGCGAGAGCGCGCGAATGCACTCAAGCAAACACCAACAGCACAGCACGATGCGTATATTTTTTTTAAATTGACAAAATAAATCAAAAATAAATCAAAAATAAAAATAAGTGGAAAAGGCGAGAGTGCGCGAGCCCACAGGAGCAAAGAAAAGCAGCGCAGCTCTATGCGTAGTAAAAAAAATAATAAATAGACAACTGGTCGACCTCATTAGAAATAAAAACCCAAAAGATAAGATAGACAAACAAACACATAAATGTGGAGAGAAGGGCAGTGCGGGCAGGAGCAAAGGTAAACAGCAGACAGACCTGAATCCTCATCTTTACAAGGTCGACCTCAGATCTTTGTGCAGTTTGTCTCGGTGACGGATAATGGAAGGAAGGGCAGGCAACTGGTCGACTTCATTTAAATAAACAAATAAAAAATAAAAAATAAGATAAACTCTCAGGAATAGATAAATAATAACAAAAAAATTGTAAAGTGGAGAAAGCGAGAGCGCGCGAATGCACTCAAGCAAACACAAACAGCACAGCACGATGCGTATTTTTTTTAAATTGACAAAATAAATCAAAAATAAATCAAAAATAAAAATAAGTGGAAAAGGCGAGAGTGTGCGAGCACACAGGAGCAAAGACAAGCAGCGCAGCTTGATGCGTAGTAAAAAAAATAATAAATAGACAACTGGTCGACCTCATTAGAAATAAAAACCCAAAAGATTAGATAGACAAACAAACAAACACATAAATGTGGATAGAAGGGCAGTGCGCGCAGGAGCAAAGGTAAACAGCAGACAGACCTGAATCCTTATCTTTACAAGGTCGACCTCAGAACTTTGTTCAGTTTGTCTCGGTGACGGATAATGGAAGGAAGGGCAGGGAACTGGTCGACTTCATTTAAATAAACAAATAAAAAATAAGATAAACTCTCAGGAATAGATAAATCATAACAAAAAAATTGTAAAGTGGAGAAAGGGAGAGCGCGTGAATGCACTCAATCAAACACAAACAGCACAGCACGATGCGTATTTTTTTTTAAATTGACAAAATATATCAAAAATAAATCAAAAATAAAAATAAGTGGAAAAGGCGAGTGTGCGCGAGCACACAGGAGCAAAGACAAGCAGCGCAGCTTGATGCGTAGTAAAAAAAATAATAAATAGACAACTGGTCGACCTCATTAGAAATAAAAACCCAAAAGATTAGATAGACAAACAAACAAACACATAAATGTGGAGAGAAGGGCAGTGCGCGCAGGAGCAAAGGTAAACAGCAGACAGACCTGAATCCTTATCTTTACAAGGTCGACCTCAGAACTTTGTTCAGTTTGTCTCGGTGACGGATAATGGAAGGAACTGCAGGCAACTGGTCGACTTCATTTAAATAAAGAAATAAAAAATAAGATAAACTCTCAGGAATAGATAAATCATAACATAAAAAATTGTAAAGTGGAGAAAGCGAGAGCGCGCGAATGCACTCAAGCAAACACAAACAGCACAGCACAATGCGTATTTTTTTAAAAATTGACAAAATAAATAAAAAAAAATCAAAAATAAAAATAAGTGGTAAAGGCGAGTGTGCGCGAGCACACAGGAGCAAAGACAAGCAGCGCAGCTTGATGCGTAGTAAAAAAAATAATAAATAGACAACTGGTCGACCTCATTAGAAATAAAAACCCAAAAGATTAGATAGACAAACAAACAAACACATAAATGTGGAGAGAAGGGCAGTGCGCGCAGGAGCAAAGGTAAACAGCAGACAGACCTGAATCCTTATCTTTACAAGGTCGACCTCAGAACTTTGTTCAGTTTGTCTCGGTGACGGATAATGGAAGGAAGGGCAGGGAACTGGTCCACTTCATTTAAATAAACAAATAAAAAATAAGATAAACTCTCAGGAATAGATAAATCATAACAAAAAAATTGTAAAGTGGAGAAAGGGAGAGCGCGTGAATGCACTCAATCAAACACAAACAGCACAGCACGATGCGTATTTTTTTTAAATTGACAAAATAAATCAAAAATAAATCAAAACTAAAAATAAGTGGAAAAGGCGAGTGTGCGCGAGCACACAGGAGCAAAGACAAGCAGCGCAGCTTGATGCGTAGTAAAAAAAATAATAAATAGACAACTGGTCGACCTCATTAGAAATAAAAACCCAAAACATTAGATAGACAAACAAACAAACACATAAATGTGGAGAGAAGGGCAGTGCGCGCAGGAGCAAAGGTAAACAGCAGACAGACCTGAATCCTTATCTTTACAAGGTCGACCTCAGAACTTTGTTCAGTTTGTCTCGGTGACGGATAATGGAAGGAAGGGCAGGCAACTGGTCGACTTCATTTAAATAAACAAATAAAAAATAAGATAAACTCTCAGGAATAGATAAATAATAACAAAAAAATTGTAAAGTGGAGAAAGCGAGGGCGCGCGAATGCACTCAAGCAAACACAAACAGCACAGCACGATGCGTATATTTTTTTTAAATTGACAAAATAAATCAATAATAAATCAAAAATAAAAATAAGTGGAAAAGGCGAGAGTGCGCGAGACCACAGGAGCAAAGAAAAGCAGCGCAGCTCTATGCGTAGTAAAAAAAATAATAAATAGACAACTGGTCGACCTCATTAGAAATAAAAACCCAAAAGATAAGATAGACAAACAAACACATAAATGTGGAGAGAAGGGCAGTGCGGGCAGGAGCAAAGGTAAACAGCAGACAGACCTGAATCCTCATCTTTACAAGGTCGACCTCAGATCTTTGTGCAGTTTGTCTCGGTGACGGATAATGGAAGGAAGGGCAGGCAACTGGTCGACTTCATTTAAATAAACAAATAAAAAATAAAAAATAAGATAAACTCTCAGGAATAGATAAATAATAACAAAAAAATTGTAAAGTGGAGAAAGCGAGAGCGCGCGAATGCACTCAAGCAAACACAAACAGCACAGCACGATGCGTATTTTTTTTAAATTGACAAAATAAATCAAAAATAAATCAAAAATAAAAATAAGTGGAAAAGGCGAGAGTGTGCGAGCACACAGGAGCAAAGACAAGCAGCGCAGCTTGATGCGTAGTAAAAAAAATAATAAATAGACAACTGGTCGACCTCATTAGAAATAAAAACCCAAAAGATTAGATAGACAAACAAACAAACACATAAATGTGGAGAGAAGGGCAGTGCGCGCAGGAGCAAAGGTAAACAGCAGACAGACCTGAATCCTTATCTTTACAAGGTCGACCTCAGAACTTTGTTCAGTTTGTCTCGGTGACGGATAATGGAAGGAAGGGCAGGGAACTGGTCGACTTCATTTAAATAAACAAATAAAAAATAAGATAAACTCTCAGGAATAGATAAATCATAACAAAAAAATTGTAAAGTGGAGAAAGGGAGAGCGCGTGAATGCACTCAATCAAACACAAACAGCACAGCACGATGCGTATTTTTTTTTAAATTCACAAAATAAATCAAAAATAAATCAAAAATAAAAATAAGTGGAAAAGGCGAGTGTGCGCGAGCACACAGGAGCAAAGACAAGCAGCGCAGCTTGATGCGTAGTAAAAAAAATAATAAATAGACAACTGGTCGACCTCATTAGAAATAAAAACCCAAAAGATTAGATAGACAAACAAACAAACACATAAATGTGGAGAGAAGGGCAGTGCGCGCAGGAGCAAAAGTAAACAGCAGACAGACCTGAATCCTTATCTTTACAAGGTCGACCTCAGAACTTTGTTCAGTTTGTCTCGGTGACGGAAATGGAAGGAAGGGCAGGCAACTGGTCGACTTCATTTAAATAAACAAATAAATAATAAGATAAACTCTCAGGAATAGATAAATAATAACAAAAAAATTGTAAAGTGGAGAAAGCGAGAGTACGCGAATGCACTCAAGCAAACACAAACAGCACAGTACGATGCGTATTTTTTTTAAATTGACAAAATAAATCAAAAATAAATCAAAAATAAAAATAAGTGGAAAAGGCGACAGTGCGCGAGCGCACAGGAGCAAAGACAAGCAGCGCAGCTTGATGCGTAGTAAAAAAAATAATAAATAGACAACTGGTCGACCTCATTAGAAATAAAACCCCAAAAGATTAGAAAGACAAACAAACAAACACATAAATGTGGAGAGAAGGGCAGTGCGCGCAGGAGCAAAGGTAAACAGCAGACAGACCTGAATCCTTATCTTTACAAGGTCGACCTCAGAACTTTGTTCAGTTTGTCTCGGTGACGGATAATGGAAGGAAGGGCAGGCAACTGGTCGACTTCATTTAAATAAACAAATAAAAAATAAGATACACTCTCAGGAATAGATAAATAATAACAAAAAAATTGTAAAGTGGAGAAAGCGAGAGCGAGCGAATGCACTCAAGCAAACACAAACAGCACAGCACGATGCGTATTTTTTTTAAATTGACAAAATAAATCAAAAATAAATCAAAAATAAAAATAAGTGGAAAAGGCGAGAGTGCGCGAGCACACAGGAGCAAAGACAAGCAGCGCAGCTTGATGCGTAGTAAAAAAAATAATAAATAGACAACTGGTCGACCTCATTAGAAATAAAAACCCAAAACATTAGATAGACAAACAAACAAACACATAAATGTGGAGAGAAGTGCAGTGCGCGCAGGAGCAAAGGTAAACAGCAGACAGACCTGAATCCTTATCTTTACAAGGTCGACCTCAGAACTTTGTTCAGTTTTTCTCGGTGACGGATAATGGAAGGAAGGGCAGGCAACTGGTCGACTTCATTTAAATAAACAAATTAAAAATAAGATAAACTCTCAGGAATAGATAAATAATAACAAAAAAATTGTAAAGTGGAGAAAGCGAGAGCGCGCGAATGCACTCAAGCAAACACAAACAGCACAGCACGATGCGTATTTTTTTTAAATTGACAAAATAAATCAAAAATAAATCAAAAATAAAAATAAGTGGAAAAGGCGAGAGTGCGCGAGCACACAGGAGCAAAGACAAGCAGCGCAGCTTGATGCGTAGTAAAAAAAATAATAAATAGACAACTGGTCGACCTCATTAGAAATAAAAACCCAAAAGATTAGATAGACAAACAAACAAACACATAAATGTGGAGAGAAGGGCAGTGCGCGCAGGAGCAAAGGTAAACAGCAGACAGACCTGAATCCTTATCTTTACAAGGTCGACCTCAGAACTTTGTTCAGTTTGTCTCGGTGACGGATAATGGAAGGAAGGGCAGGCAACTGGTCGACTTCATTTAAATAAACAAATAAAAAATAAGATAAACTCTCAGGAATAGATAAATAATAACAAAAAAATTGTAAAGTGGAGAAAGCGAGAGCGCGCGAATGCACTCAAGCAAACACAAACAGCACAGCACGATGCGTATTTTTTTTTAAAATTGACAAAATGAATCAAAAATAAATCAAAAATAAAAATAAGTGGAAAAGGCGAGAGTGCGCGAGCACACAGGAGCAAAGACAAGCAGCGCAGCTTGATGCGTAGTGAAAAAAAAATAAATAGACAACTGGTCGACCTCATTAGAAATAAAAACCCAAAAGATTAGATAGACAAACAAACAAACACATAAATGTGGAGAGAAGGGCAGTGTGCGCAGGAGCAAAGGTAAACAGCAGACAGACCTGATTCCTTATCTTTAAAAGGTCGACCTCAGAACTTTGTTCAGTTTGTCTCGGTGACGGATAATGGAAGGAAGGGCAGGCAACTGGTCGACTTCATTTAAATAAACAAATAAAAAATAAGATAAACTCTCAGGAATAGATAAATAATAACAAAAAAATTGTAAAGTGGAGAAAGCGAGAGCGCGCGAATGCACTCAAGCAAACACAAACAGCACAGCACGATGCGTATTTTTTTTAAATTGACAAAATAAATCAAAAATAAATCAAAAATAAAAATAAGTGGAAAAGGCGAGAGTGCGCGAGCACACAGGAGCAAAGACAAGCAGCGCAGCTTGATGCGTAGTAAAAAAAATAATAAATAGACAACTGGTCGACCTCATTAGAAATAAAAACCCAAAAGATGAGATAGACAAACAAACACATAAATGTGGAGAGAAGGGCAGTGCGCGCAAGATCAAAGGTAAACAGCAGACAGACCTGATTCCTTATCTTTACAAGGTCGACCTCAGAACTTTGTTCAGTTTGTCTCGGTGACGGATAATGGAAGGAAGGGCAGGCAACTGGTCGACTTCATTTAAATAAACAAATAAAAAATAAGATAAACTCTCAGGAATAGATAAATAATAACAAAAAAATTGTAAAGTGGAGAAAGCGAGAGCGCGCGAATGCACTCAAGCAAACACAAACAGCACAGCACGATGCGCATTTTTTTTAAAATTGACAAAATAAATCAAAAATAAATCAAAAATAAAAATAAGTGAAAAAGGCGAGAGTGCGCGAGCACACAGGAGCAAAGACAAGCAGCGCAGCTTGATGCGTAGTAAAAAAAATAATAAATAGACAACTGGTCGACCTCATTAGAAATAAAAACCCAAACGATTAGATAGACAAACAAACAAACACATAAATGTGGAGAGAAGGGCAGTGCGGGAAGGAGCAAAGGTAAACAGCAGACAGACCTGAATCCTTATCTTTACAAGGTCGACCTCAGAACTTTGTTCAGTTTGTCTCGGTGACGGATAATGGAAGGAAGGGCAGACAACTGGACGATTTCATTTAAATAAACAAATAAAAAATAAGATAAACACTCAAAGAATATATAAATAATAACAAAAAAATTGTAAAGTGGAGAAAGCGAGAGCGCGCGAATGCACTCAAGCAAACACAAACAGCACAGCACGATGCGTATTTTTTTTAAATTGACAAAATAAATCAAAAATAAATCAAAAATAAAAATAAGTGGAAAAGGCGAGAGTGTGCGAGCACACAGGAGCAAAGACAAGCAGCGCAGCTTGATGCGTAGTAAAAAAAATAATAAATAGACAACTGGTCGACCTCATTAGAAATAAAAACCCAAAATATTAGATAGACAAACAAACAAACACATAAATGTGGAGAGAAGGGCAGTGCGCGCAGGAGCAAAGGTAAACAGCAGACAGACCTGAATCCTTATCTTTACAAGGTCGACCTCAGAACTTTGTTCAGTTTGTCTCGGTGACGGATAATGGAAGGAAGGGCAGGCAACTGGTCGACTTCATTTAAATAAACAAATAAAAAATAAGATAAACTCTCAGGAATAGATAAATCATAACAAAAAAATTGTAAAGTGGAGAAAGCGAGAGCCCGCGAATGCAATCAATCAAACACAAACAGCACAGCACGATGCGTATTTTTTTTAAATTGACAAAATAAATCAAAAATAAATCAAAAATAAGAATAAGTGGAAAAGGCGAGTGTGCGCGAGCACACAGGAGCAAAGACAAGCAGCGCAGCTTGATGCGTAGTAAAAAAAATAATAAATAGACAACTGGTCGACCTCATTAGAAATAAAAACCCAAAACATTAGATAGACAAACAAACAAACACATAAATATGGAGAGAAGTGCAGTGCGCGCAGGAGCAAAGGTAAACAGCAGACAGACCTGAATCCTTATCTTTACAAGGTCGACCTCAGAACTTTGTTCAGTTTGTCTCGGTGACGGATAATGGAAGGAAGGGCATGCAACTGGTCGACTTCATTTAAATAAACAAATTTAAAATAAGATAAACTCTCAGGAATAGATAAATAATAACAAAAAAATTGTAAAGTGGAGAAAGCGAGAGCGCGCGAATGCACTCAAGCAAACACAAACAGCACAGCACGATGCGTATTTTTTTTTAAATTGACAAAATAAATCAAAAATAAATCAAAAATAAAAATAAGTGGAAAAGGCGAGAGTGCGCGAGCACACAGGAGCAAAGACAAGCAGCGCAGCTTGATGCGTAGTAAAAAAAATAATAAATAGACAACTGGTCGACCTCATTAGAAATAAAAACCCAAAAGATGAGATAGACAAACAAACAAACACATAAATGTGGAGAGAAGGGAAGTGCGCGCAGGAGCAAAGGTAAACAGCAGACAGACCTGAATCCTTATCTTTACAAGGTCGACCTCAGAACTTTGTTCAGGTTGTCTCGGTGACGGATAATGGAAGGCAGGGCAGGCAACTGGTCGACTTCATTTAAATAAACAAATAAAAAATAAGATAAACTCTCAGGAATAGATAAATAATAACAAAAAAATTGTAAAGTGGAGAAAGCGAGAGCGCGTGAATGCACTCAAGCAAACACAAACAGCACAGCACGATGCGTATTTTTTTTTAAAATTGACAAAATGAATCAAAAATAAATCAAAAATAAAAATAAGTGGAAAAGGCGAGAGTGCGCGAGCACACAGGAGCAAAGACAAGCAGCGCAGCTTGATGCGTAGTGAAAAAAAAATAAATAGACAACTGGTCGACCTCATTAGAAATAAAAACCCAAAAGATTAGATAGACAAACAAACAAACACATAAATGTGGAGAGAAGGGCAGTGCGGGCAGGAGCAAACGTAAACAGCAGACAGACCTGAATCCTTATCTTTACAAGGTCGACCTCAGAACTTTGTTCAGTTTGTCTCGGTGACGGATAATGGAAGGAAGGGCAGACAACTGGACGACTTCATTTAAATAAACAAATAAAAAATAAGATAAACTCTCAAGTATATATAAATAATAACAAAAAAATTGTAAAGTGGAGAAAGCGAGAGCGCGCGAATGCACTCAAGCAAACACAAACAGCACAGCACGATGCGTATTTTTTTTTAAATTGGCAAAATAAATCAAAAATAAATCAAAAATAAAAATAAGTGGAAAAGGCGAGACTGTGCGAGCACACAGGAGCAAAGACAAGCAGCGCAGATTGATGCGTAGTAAAAAAAATAATAAATAGACAACTGGTCTACCTCATTAGAAATAAAAACCCAAAAGATTAGATAGACAAACAAACAAACACATAAATGTGGAGAGAAGGGCAGTGCGCGCAGGAGCAAAGGTAAACAGCAGACAGACCTGAATCCTTATCTTTACAAGGTCGACCTCAGAACTTTGTTCAGTTTGTCTCGGTGACGGATAATGGAAGGAAGGGCAGGCAACTGGTCGACTTCATTTAAATAAACAAATAAAAAATAAGATAAACTCTCAGGAATAGATAAATCATAACAAAAAAATTGTAAAGTGGAGAAAGCGAGAGCGCGCGAATGCACTCAATCAAACACAAACAGCACAGCACGATGCGTATTTTTTTTAAATTGACAAAATAAATCAAAAATAAATCAAAAATAAAAATAAGTGGAAAAGGCGAGTGTGCGCGAGCACACAGGAGCAAAGACAAGCAGCGCAGCTTGATGCGTAGTAAAAAAAATAATAAATAGACAACTGGTCGACCTCATTAGAAATAAAAACCCAAAACATTAGATAGACAAACAAACAAACACATAAATGTGGAGAGAAGTGCAGTGCGCGCAGGAGCAAAGGTAAACAGCAGACAGACCTGAATCCTTATCTTTACAAGGTCGACCTCAGAACATTGTTCAGTTTGTCTCGGTGACGGATAATGGAAGGAAGGGCAGGCAACTGGTCGACTTCATTTAAATAAACAAATTAAAAATAAGATAAACTCTCAGAAATAGATAAATAATAACAAAAAAATTGTAAAGTGGAGAAAGCGAGAGCGCGCGAATGCACTCAAGTAAACACAAACAGCACAGCACGATGCGTATTTTTTTTAAAATTGACAAAATAAATCAAAAATAAATCAAAAATAAAAATAAGTGGAAAAGGCGAGAGTGCGCGAGCACACAGGAGCAAAGACAAGCAGCGCAGCTTGATGCGTAGTAAAAAAAATAATAAATAGACAACTGGTCGACCTCATTAGAAATAAAAACCCAAAAGATTAGATAGACAAACAAACAAACACATAAATGTGGAGAGAAGGGCAGTGCGCGCAGGAGCAAAGGTAAACAGCAGACAGACCTGAATCCTTATATTTACAAGGTCGACCTCAGAACTTTGTTCAGTTTGTCTCGGTGACGGATAATGGAAGGAAGGGCAGGCAACTGGTCGACTTCATTTAAATAAACAAATAAAAAATAAGATAAACTCTCAGGAATAGATAAATCATAACAAAAAAATTGTAAAGTGGAGAAAGCGAGAGCCCGCGAATGCAATCAATCAAACACAAACAGCACAGCACGATGCGTATTTTTTTTTAAATTGACAAAATAAATCAAAAATAAATCAAAAATAAGAATAAGTGGAAAAGGCGAGTGTGCGCGAGCACACAGGAGCAAAGACAAGCAGCGCAGCTTGATTCGTAGTAAAAAAAATAATAAATAGACAACTGGTCGACCTCATTAGAAATAAAAACCCAAAACATTAGATAGACAAACAAACAAACACATAAATATGGAGAGAAGTGCAGTGCGCGCAGGAGCAAAGGTAAACAGCAGACAGACCTGATTCCTTATCTTTAAAAGGTCGACCTCAGAACTTTGTTCAGTTTGTCTCGGTGACGGATAATGGAAGGAAGGGCAGGCAACTGGTCGACTTCATTTAAATAAACAAATAAAAAATAAGATAAACTCTCAGGAATAGATAAATAATAACAAAAAAATTGTAAAGTGGAGAAAGCGAGAGCGCGCGAATGCACTCAAGCAAACACAAACAGCACAGCACGATGCGTATTTTTTTTAAATTGACAAAATAAATCAAAAATAAATCAAAAATAAAAATAAGTGGAAAAGGCGAGAGTGCGCGAGCACACAGGAGCAAAGACAAGCAGCGCAGCTTGATGCGTAGTAAAAAAAATAATAAATAGACAACTGGTCGACCTCATTAGAAATAAAAACCCAAAAGATGAGATAGACAAACAAACACATAAATGTGGAGAGAAGGGCAGTGCGCGCAAGATCAAAGGTAAACAGCAGACAGACCTGATTCCTTATCTTTACAAGGTCGACCTCAGAACTTTGTTCAGTTTGTCTCGGTGACGGATAATGGAAGGAAGGGCAGGCAACTGGTCGACTTCATTTAAATAAACAAATAAAAAATAAGATAAACTCTCAGGAATAGATAAATAATAACAAAAAAATTGTAAAGTGGAGAAAGCGAGAGCGCGCGAATGCACTCAAGCAAACACAAACAGCACAGCACGATGCGCATTTTTTTTAAAATTGACAAAATAAATCAAAAATAAATCAAAAATAAAAATAAGTGAAAAAGGCGAGAGTGCGCGAGCACACAGGAGCAAAGACAAGCAGCGCAGCTTGATGCGTAGTAAAAAAAATAATAAATAGACAACTGGTCGACCTCATTAGAAATAAAAACCCAAACGATTAGATAGACAAACAAACAAACACATAAATGTGGAGAGAAGGGCAGTGCGGGAAGGAGCAAAGGTAAACAGCAGACAGACCTGAATCCTTATCTTTACAAGGTCGACCTCAGAACTTTGTTCAGTTTGTCTCGGTGACGGATAATGGAAGGAAGGGCAGACAACTGGACGATTTCATTTAAATAAACAAATAAAAAATAAGATAAACACTCAAAGAATATATAAATAATAACAAAAAAATTGTAAAGTGGAGAAAGCGAGAGCGCGCGAATGCACTCAAGCAAACACAAACAGCACAGCACGATGCGTATTTTTTTTAAATTGACAAAATAAATCAAAAATAAATCAAAAATAAAAATAAGTGGAAAAGGCGAGAGTGTGCGAGCACACAGGAGCAAAGACAAGCAGCGCAGCTTGATGCGTAGTAAAAAAAATAATAAATAGACAACTGGTCGACCTCATTAGAAATAAAAACCCAAAATATTAGATAGACAAACAAACAAACACATAAATGTGGAGAGAAGGGCAGTGCGCGCAGGAGCAAAGGTAAACAGCAGACAGACCTGAATCCTTATCTTTACAAGGTCGACCTCAGAACTTTGTTCAGTTTGTCTCGGTGACGGATAATGGAAGGAAGGGCAGGCAACTGGTCGACTTCATTTAAATAAACAAATAAAAAATAAGATAAACTCTCAGGAATAGATAAATCATAACAAAAAAATTGTAAAGTGGAGAAAGCGAGAGCCCGCGAATGCAATCAATCAAACACAAACAGCACAGCACGATGCGTATTTTTTTTAAATTGACAAAATAAATCAAAAATAAATCAAAAATAAGAATAAGTGGAAAAGGCGAGTGTGCGCGAGCACACAGGAGCAAAGACAAGCAGCGCAGCTTGATGCGTAGTAAAAAAAATAATAAATAGACAACTGGTCGACCTCATTAGAAGTAAAAACCCAAAACATTAGATGGACAAACAAACAAACACATAAATATGGAGAGAAGTGCAGTGCGCGCAGGAGCAAAGGTAAACAGCAGACAGACCTGAATCCTTATCTTTACAAGGTCGACCTCAGAACTTTGTTCAGTTTGTCTCGGTGACGGATAATGGAAGGAAGGGCAGGCAACTGGTCGACTTCATTTAAATAAACAAATTAAAAATAAGATAAACTCTCAGGAATAGATAAATAATAACAAAAAAATTGTAAAGTGGAGAAAGCGAGAGCGCGCGAATGCACTCAAGCAAACACAAACAGCACAGCACGATGCGTATTTTTTTTTAAATTGACAAAATAAATCAAAAATAAATCAAAAATAAAAATAAGTGGAAAAGGCGAGAGTGCGCGAGCACACAGGAGCAAAGACAAGCAGCGCAGCTTGATGCGTAGTAAAAAAAATAATAAATAGACAACTGGTCGACCTCATTAGAAATAAAAACCCAAAAGATGAGATAGACAAACAAACAAACACATAAATGTGGAGAGAAGGGAAGTGCGCGCAGGAGCAAAGGTAAACAGCAGACAGACCTGAATCCTTATCTTTACAAGGTCGACCTCAGAACTTTGTTCAGGTTGTCTCGGTGACGGATAATGGAAGGCAGGGCAGGCAACTGGTCGACTTCATTTAAATAAACAAATAAAAAATAAGATAAACTCTCAGGAATAGATAAATAATAACAAAAAAATTGTAAAGTGGAGAAAGCGAGAGCGCGTGAATGCACTCAAGCAAACACAAACAGCACAGCACGATGCGTATTTTTTTTTAAAATTGACAAAATGAATCAAAAATAAATCAAAAATAAAAATAAGTGGAAAAGGCGAGAGTGCGCGAGCACACAGGAGCAAAGACAAGCAGCGCAGCTTGATGCGTAGTGAAAAAAAAATAAATAGACAACTGGTCGACCTCATTAGAAATAAAAACCCAAAAGATTAGATAGACAAACAAACAAACACATAAATGTGGAGAGAAGGGCAGTGCGGGCAGGAGCAAACGTAAACAGCAGACAGACCTGAATCCTTATCTTTACAAGGTCGACCTCAGAACTTTGTTCAGTTTGTCTCGGTGACGGATAATGGAAGGAAGGGCAGACAACTGGACGACTTCATTTAAATAAACAAATAAAAAATAAGATAAACTCTCAAGTATATATAAATAATAACAAAAAAATTGTAAAGTGGAGAAAGCGAGAGCGCGCGAATGCACTCAAGCAAACACAAACAGCACAGCACGATGCGTATTTTTTTTTAAATTGGCAAAATAAATCAAAAATAAATCAAAAATAAAAATAAGTGGAAAAGGCGAGACTGTGCGAGCACACAGGAGCAAAGACAAGCAGCGCAGATTGATGCGTAGTAAAAAAAATAATAAATAGACAACTGGTCTACCTCATTAGAAATAAAAACCCAAAAGATTAGATAGACAAACAAACAAACACATAAATGTGGAGAGAAGGGCAGTGCGCGCAGGAGCAAAGGTAAACAGCAGACAGACCTGAATCCTTATCTTTACAAGGTCGACCTCAGAACTTTGTTCAGTTTGTCTCGGTGACGGATAATGGAAGGAAGGGCAGGCAACTGGTCGACTTCATTTAAATAAACAAATAAAAAATAAGATAAACTCTCAGGAATAGATAAATCATAACAAAAAAATTGTAAAGTGGAGAAAGCGAGAGCGCGCGAATGCACTCAATCAAACACAAACAGCACAGCACGATGCGTATTTTTTTTAAATTGACAAAATAAATCAAAAATAAATCAAAAATAAAAATAAGTGGAAAAGGCGAGTGTGCGCGAGCACACAGGAGCAAAGACAAGCAGCGCAGCTTGATGCGTAGTAAAAAAAATAATAAATAGACAACTGGTCGACCTCATTAGAAATAAAAACCCAAAACATTAGATAGACAAACAAACAAACACATAAATGTGGAGAGAAGTGCAGTGCGCGCAGGAGCAAAGGTAAACAGCAGACAGACCTGAATCCTTATCTTTACAAGGTCGACCTCAGAACATTGTTCAGTTTGTCTCGGTGACGGATAATGGAAGGAAGGGCAGGCAACTGGTCGACTTCATTTAAATAAACAAATTAAAAATAAGATAAACTCTCAGAAATAGATAAATAATAACAAAAAAATTGTAAAGTGGAGAAAGCGAGAGCGCGCGAATGCACTCAAGTAAACACAAACAGCACAGCACGATGCGTATTTTTTTTAAAATTGACAAAATAAATCAAAAATAAATCAAAAATAAAAATAAGTGGAAAAGGCGAGAGTGCGCGAGCACACAGGAGCAAAGACAAGCAGCGCAGCTTGATGCGTAGTAAAAAAAATAATAAATAGACAACTGGTCGACCTCATTAGAAATAAAAACCCAAAAGATTAGATAGACAAACAAACAAACACATAAATGTGGAGAGAAGGGCAGTGCGCGCAGGAGCAAAGGTAAACAGCAGACAGACCTGAATCCTTATATTTACAAGGTCGACCTCAGAACTTTGTTCAGTTTGTCTCGGTGACGGATAATGGAAGGAAGGGCAGGCAACTGGTCGACTTCATTTAAATAAACAAATAAAAAATAAGATAAACTCTCAGGAATAGATAAATCATAACAAAAAAATTGTAAAGTGGAGAAAGCGAGAGCCCGCGAATGCAATCAATCAAACACAAACAGCACAGCACGATGCGTATTTTTTTTTAAATTGACAAAATAAATCAAAAATAAATCAAAAATAAGAATAAGTGGAAAAGGCGAGTGTGCGCGAGCACACAGGAGCAAAGACAAGCAGCGCAGCTTGATTCGTAGTAAAAAAAATAATAAATAGACAACTGGTCGACCTCATTAGAAATAAAAACCCAAAACATTAGATAGACAAACAAACAAACACATAAATATGGAGAGAAGTGCAGTGCGCGCAGGAGCAAAGGTAAACAGCAGACAGACCTGAATCCTTATCTTTACAAGGTCGACCTCAGAACTTTGTTCAGTTTGTCTCGGTGACGGATAATGGAAGGAAGGGCAGGCAACTGGTCGACTTCATTTAAATAAACAAATTTAAAATAAGATAAACTCTCAGGAATAGATAAATAATAACAAAAAAATTGTAAAGTGGAGAAAGCGAGAGCGCGCGAATGCACTCAAGCAAACACAAACAGCACAGCACGATGCGTATTTTTTTTTAAATTGACAAAATAAATCAAAAATAAATCAAAAATAACAATAAGTGGAAAAGGCGAGAGTGCGCGAGCACACAGGAGCAAAGACAAGCAGCGCAGCTTGATGCGTAGTAAAAAAAATAATAAATAGACAACTGGTCGACCTCATTAGAAATAAAAACCCAAAAGATGAGATAGACAAACAAACAAACACATAAATGTGGAGAGAAGGGAAGTGCGCGCAGGAGCAAAGGTAAACAGCAGACAGACCTGAATCCTTATCTTTACAAGGTCGACCTCAGAACGTTGTTCAGGTTGTCTCGGTGACGGATAATGGAAGGCAGGGCAGGCAACTGGTCGACTTCATTTAAATAAACAAATAAAAAATAAGATAAACTCTCAGGAATAGATAAATAATAACAAAAAAATTGTAAAGTGGAGAAAGCGAGAGCGCGTGAATGCACTCAAGCAAACACAAACAGCACAGCACGATGCGTATTTTTTTTTAAAATTGACAAAATGAATCAAAAATAAATCAAAAATAAAAATAAGTGGAAAAGGCGAGAGTGCGCGAGCACACAGGAGCAAAGACAAGCAGCGCAGCTTGATGCGTAGTGAAAAAAAAAATAAATAGACAACTGGTCGACCTCATTAGAAATAAAAACCCAAAAGATTAGATAGACAAACAAACAAACACATAAATGTGGAGAGAAGGGCAGTGCGGGCAGGAGCAAACGTAAACAGCAGACAGACCTGAATCCTTATCTTTACAAGGTCGACCTCAGAACTTTGTTCAGTTTGTCTCGGTGACGGATAATGGAAGGAAGGGCAGACAACTGGACGACTTCATTTAAATAAACAAATAAAAAATAAGATAAACTCTCAAGTATATATAAATAATAACAAAAAAATTGTAAAGTGGAGAAAGCGAGAGCGCGCGAATGCACTCAAGCAAACACAAACAGCACAGCACGATGCGTATTTTTTTTTAAATTGGCAAAATAAATCAAAAATATATCAAAAATAAAAATAAGTGGAAAAGGCGAGACTGTGCGAGCACACAGGAGCAAAGACAAGCAGCGCAGATTGATGCGTAGTAAAAAAAATAATAAATAGACAACTGGTCTACCTCATTAGAAATAAAAACCCAAAAGATTAGATAGACAAACAAACAAACACATAAATGTGGAGAGAAGGGCAGTGCGCGCAGGAGCAAAGGTAAACAGCAGACAGACCTGAATCCTTATCTTTACAAGGTCGACCTCAGAACTTTGTTCAGTTTGTCTCGGTGACGGATAATGGAAGGAAGGGCAGGCAACTGGTCGACTTCATTTAAATAAACAAATAAAAAATAAGATAAACTCTCAGGAATAGATAAATCATAACAAAAAAATTGTAAAGTGGAGAAAGCGAGAGCGCGCGAATGCACTCAATCAAACACAAACAGCACAGCACGATGCGTATTTTTTTTAAATTGACAAAATAAATCAAAAATAAATCAAAAATAAAAATAAGTGGAAAAGGCGAGTGTGCGCGAGCACACAGGAGCAAAGACAAGCAGCGCAGCTTGATGCGTAGTAAAAAAAATAATAAATAGACAACTGGTCGACCTCATTAGAAATAAAAACCCAAAACATTAGATAGACAAACAAACAAACACATAAATGTGGAGAGAAGTGCAGTGCGCGCAGGAGCAAAGGTAAACAGCAGACAGACCTGAATCCTTATCTTTACAAGGTCGACCTCAGAACATTGTTCAGTTTGTCTCGGTGACGGATAATGGAAGGAAGGGCAGGCAACTGGTCGACTTCATTTAAATAAACAAATTAAAAATAAGATAAACTCTCAGGAATAGATAAATAATAACAAAAAAATTGTAAAGTGGAGAAAGCGAGAGCGCGCGAATGCACTCAAGTAAACACAAACAGCACAGCACGATGCGTATTTTTTTTTAAATTGACAAAATAAATCAAAAATAAATCAAAAATAAAAATAAGTGGAAAAGGCGAGAGTGCGCGAGCACACAGGAGCAAAGACAAGCAGCGCAGCTTGATGCGTAGTAAAAAAAATAATAAATAGACAACTGGTCGACCTCATTAGAAATAAAAACCCAAAAGATTAGATAGACAAACAAACAAACACATAAATGTGGAGAGAAGGGCAGTGCGCGCAGGAGCAAAGGTAAACAGCAGACAGACCTGAATCCTTATATTTACAAGGTCGACCTCAGAACTTTGTTCAGTTTGTCTCGGTGACGGATAATGGAAGGAAGGGCAGGCAACTGGTCGACTTCATTTAAATAAACAAATAAAAAATAAGATAAACTCTCAGGAATAGATAAATAATAACAAAAAAATTGTAAAGTGGAGAAAGCGAGAGCGCGCGAATGCACTCAAGCAAACACAAACAGCACAGCACGATGCGTATTTTTTTTAAAATTGACAAAATAAATCAAAAATAAATCAAAACAAAAATAAGTGGAAAAGGCGAGTTTGCGCGAGCACACAGGAGCAAAGACAAGCAGCGCAGCTTAATGCGTAGTAAAAAAAATAATAAATAGACAACTGGTCGACCTCATTAGAAATAAAAACCCAAAAGATTAGATAGACAAACAAACAAACACATAAATGTGGAGAGAAGGGCAGTGCCCGCAAGATCAAAGGTAAACAGCAGACAGACCTGAATCCTTATCTTTACAAGGTCGACCTCAGAACTTTGTTCAGTTTGTCTCGGTGACGGATAATGGAAGGAAGGGCAGGCAACTGGTCGACTTCATTTAAATAAACAAATAAAAAATAAGATAAACTCTCAGGAATAGATAAATAATAACAAAAAAATTGTAAAGTGGAGAAAGCGAGAGCGCGCGAATGCACTCAAGCAAACACAAACAGCACAGCACGATGCGTATTTTTTTTAAATTGACAAAATAAATCAAAAATAAATCAAAAATAAAAATAAGTGGAAAAGGCGTGAGTGCGCGAGCACACAGGAGCAAAGACAAGCAGCGCAGCTTGATGCGTAGTAAAAAAATAATAAATAGACAACTGGTCGAGCTCATTAGAAATAAAAACCCAAAAGATTAGATAGACAAACAAACAAACACATAAATGTGGAGAGAAGGGCAGTGGGCGCAGGAGCAAAGGTAAACAGCAGACAGACCTGAATCCTTATCTTTACAAGTTCGACCTCAGAACTTTGTTCAGTTTGTCTCCGTGACGGATAATGGAAGGAACTGCAGGCAACTGGTCGACTTCATTTAAATAAAGAAATAAAAAATAAGATAAACTCTCAGGAATAGATAAATCATAACAAAAAAATTGTAAAGTGGAGAAAGCGAGAGCGCGCGAATGCACTCAAGCAAACACAAACAGCACAGCACGATGCGTATTTTTTTTAAAGTTGACAAAATAATTCAAAAAAAAATCAAAAATAAAAATAAGTTGTAAAGGCGAGTGTGCGCGAGCACACAGGAGCAAAGACAAGCAGCGCAGCTTGATGCGTAGTAAAAAAAATAATAAATAGACAACTGGTCGACCTCATTAGAAATAAAAACCCAAAAGATTAGATAGACAAACAAACAAACACATAAATGTGGAGAGAAGGGCAGTGCGGGCAGGAGCAAACGTAAACAGCAGACAGACCTGAATCCTTATCTTTACAAGGTCGACCTCAGAACTTTGTTCAGTTTGTCTCGGTGACGGATAATGGAAGGAAGGGCAGACAACTGGACGACTTCATTTAAATAAACAAATAAAAAATAAGATAAACTCTCAAGAATATATAAATAATAACAAAAAAATTGTAAAGTGGAGAAAGCGAGAGCGCGCGAATGCACTCAAGCAAACACAAACAGCACAGCACGATGCGTATTTTTTTTTAAATTGGCAAAATAAATCAAAAATAAATCAAAAATAAAAATAAGTGGAAAAGGCGAGACTGTGCGAGCACACAGGAGCAAAGACAAGCAGCGCAGATTGATGCGTAGTAAAAAAAAATAATAAATAGACAACTGGTCTACCTCATTAGAAATAAAAACCCAAAAGATTAGATAGACAAACAAACAAACACATAAATGTGGAGAGAAGGGCAGTGCGCGCAGGAGCAAAGGTAAACAGCAGACAGACCTGAATCCTTATCTTTACAAGGTCGACCTCAGAACATTGTTCAGTTTGTCTCGGTGACGGATAATGGAAGGAAGGGCAGGCAACTGGTCGACTTCATTTAAATAAACAAATTAAAAATAAGATAAACTCTCAGGAATAGATAAATAATAACAAAAAAATTGTAAAGTGGAGAAAGCGAGAGCGCGCGAATGCACTCAAGTAAACACAAACAGCACAGCACGATGCGTATTTTTTTTAAAATTGACAAAATAAATCAAAAATAAATCAAAAATAAAAATAAGTGGAAAAGGCGAGAGTGCGCGAGCACACAGGAGCAAAGACAAGCAGCGCAGCTTGATGCGTAGTAAAAAAAATAATAAATAGACAACTGGTCGACCTCATTAGAAATAAAAACCCAAAAGATTAGATAGACAAACAAACAAACACATAAATGTGGAGAGAAGGGCAGTGCGCGCAGGAGCAAAGGTAAACAGCAGACAGACCTGAATCCTTATATTTACAAGGTCGACCTCAGAACTTTGTTCAGTTTGTCTCGGTGACGGATAATGGAAGGAAGGGCAGGCAACTGGTCGACTTCATTTAAATAAACAAATAAAAAATAAGATAAACTCTCAGGAATAGATAAATAATAACAAAAAAATTGTAAAGTGGAGAAAGCGAGAGCGCGCGAATGCACTCAAGCAAACACAAACAGCACAGCACGATGCGTATTTTTTTTAAAATTGACAAAATAAATCAAAAATAAATCAAAACAAAAATAAGTGGAATAGGCGAGTTTGCGCGAGCACACAGGAGCAAAGACAAGCAGCGCAGCTTGATGCGTAGTAAAAAAAAATAATAAATAGACAACTGGTCGACCTCATTAGAAATAAAAACCCAAAAGATTAGATAGACAAACAAACAAACACATAAATGTGGAGAGAAGGGCAGTGCGCGCAGGAGCAAAGGTAAACAGCAGACAGACCTGAATCCTTATCTTTACAAGGTCGACCTCAGAACTTTGTTCAGTTTGTCTCGGTGACGGATAATGGAAGGAACTGCAGGCAACTGGTCGACTTCATTTAAATAAAGAAATAAAAAATAAGATAAACTCTCAGGAATAGATAAAATCATAACAAAAAAATTGTAAAGTGGAGAAAGCGAGAGCGCGCGAATGCCCTCAAGCAAACACAAACAGCACAGCACGATGCGTATTTTTTTTAAAATTGACAAAATAAATCAAAAATAAATCAAAAATAAAAATAAGTGGAAAAGGCGAGTGTGCGCGAGCACACAGGAGCAAAGACAAGCAGCGCAGCTTGATGCGTAGTAAAAAAAATAATAAATAGACAACTGGTCGACCTCATTAGAAATAAAAACCCAAAACATTAGATAGACAAACAAACAAACACATAAATGTGGAGAGAAGGGCAGTGCGCGCAGGAGCAAAGGTAAACAGCAGACAGACCTGAATCCTTATCTTTACAAGGTCGACCTCAGAACTTTGTTCAGTTTGTCTCGGTGACGGATAATGGAAGGAAGGGCAGGCAACTGGTCGACTTCATTTAAATAAACAAATAAAAAATAAGATAAACTCTCAGGAATAGATAAATAATAACAAAAAATTGTAAAGTGGAGAAAGCGAGAGCGCGCGAATGCACTCAAGCAAACACAAACAGCACAGCACGATGCGTATTTTTTTTTTAAATTGACAAAATAAATCAAAAATAAATCAAAACTAAAAATAAGTGGAAAAGGCGAGAGTGCGCGAGCACACAGGAGCAAAGACAAGCAGCGCAGCTTAATGCGTAGTAAAAAAAATAATAAATAGACAACTGGTCGACCTCATTAGAAATAAAAACCCAAAAGATTAGATAGACAAACAAACAAACACATAAATGTCGAGAGAAGGGCAGTGCGCGCAGGAGCAAAGGTAAACAGCAGACAGACCTGAATCCTTATCTTTACAAGGTCGACCTCAGAACTTTGTTCAGTTTGTCTCGGTGACGGATAATGGAAGGAACTGCAGGCAACTGGTCGACTTCATTTAAATAAAGAAATAAAAAATAAGATAAACTCTCAGGAATAGATAAATCATAACATAAAAAATTGTAAAGTGGAGAAAGCGAGAGCGCGCGAATGCACTCAAGCAAACACAAACAGCACAGCACAATGCGTATTTTTTTTAAAATTGACAAAATAATTAAAAAAAAATCAAAAATAAAAATAAGTGGTAAAGGCGAGTGTGCGCGAGCACACAGGAGCAAAGACAAGCAGCGCAGCTTGATGCGTAGTAAAAAAAATAATAAATAGACAACTGGTCGACCTCATTAGAAATAAAAACCCAAAAGATTAGATAGACAAACAAACAAACACATAAATGTGGAGAGAAGGGCAGTGCGCGCAGGAGCAAAGGTAAACAGCAGACAGACCTGAATCCTTATCTTTACAAGGTCGACCTCAGAACTTTGTTCAGTTTGTCTCGGTGACGGATAATGGAAGGAAGGGCAGGCAACTGGTCGACTTCATTTAAATAAACAAATAAATAATAAGATAAACTCTCAGGAATAGATAAATAATAACAAAAAAATTGTAAAGTGGAGAAAGCGAGAGTACGCGAATGCACTCAAGCAAACACAAACAGCACAGTACGATGCGTATTTTTTTTAAAATTGACAAAATAAATCAAAAATAAATCAAAAATAAAAATAAGTGGAAAAGGCGACAGTGCGCGAGCACACAGGAGCAAAACAAGCAGCGCAGCTTGATGCGTAGTAAAAAAAATAATAAATAGACAACTGGTCGACCTCATTAGAAATAAAACCCCAAAAGATTAGAAAGACAAACAAACAAACACATAAATGTGGAGAGAAGGGCAGTGCGCGCAGGAGCAAAGGTAAACAGCAGACAGACCTGAATCCTTATCTTTACAAGGTCGACCTCAGAACTTTGTTCAGTTTGTCTCGGTGACGGATAATGGAAGGAAGGGCAGGCAACTGGTCGACTTCATTTAAATAAACAAATAAAAAATAAGATAAACTCTCAGGAATAGATAAATAATAACAAAAACATTGTAAAGTGGAGAAAGCGAGAGCGCGCGAATGCACTCAAGCAAACAAAAACAGCACAGCACGATGCGTATATTTTTTTTAAATTGACAAAATAAATCAAAAATAAATCAAAAATAAAAATAAGTGGAAAAGGCGAGAGTGCGCGAGCCCACAGGAGCAAAGAAAAGCAGCGCAGCTTGATGCGTAGTAAAAAAAATAATAAATAGACAACTGGTCGACCTAATTAGAAATAAAAACCCAAAAGATAAGATAGACAAACAAACACATAAATGTGGAGAGAAGGGCAGTGCGGGCAGGAGCAAAGGTAAACAGCAGACAGACCTGAATCCTCATCTTTACAAGGTCGACCTCAGATCTTTGTGCAGTTTGTCTCGGTGACGGATAATGGAAGGAAGGGCAGGCAACTGGTCGACTTCATTTAAATAAACAAATAAAAAATAAAAAATAAGATAAACTCTCAGGAATAGATAAATAATAACAAAAAAATTGTAAAGTGGAGAAAGCGAGAGCGCGCGAATGCACTCAAGCAAACACAAACAGCACAGCACGATGCGTATTTTTTTTAAATTGACAAAATAAATAAAAATAAATCAAAAATAAAAATAAGTGGAAAAGGCGAGTGTGTGCGAGCACACAGGAGCAAAGACAAGCAGCGCAGCTTGATGCGTAATAAAAAAAATAATAAATAGACAACTGGTCGACCTCATTAGAAATAAAAACCCAAAAGATTAGATAGACAAACAAACAAACACATAAATGTGGAGAGAAGGGCAGTGCGCGCAGGAGCAAAGGTAAACAGCAGACAGACCTGAATCCTTATCTTTACAAGGTCGACCTCAGAACTTTGTTCAGTTTGTCTCGGTGACGGATAATGGAAGGAACTGCAGGCAACTGGTCGACTTCATTTAAATAAAGAAATAAAAAATGAGATAAACTCTCAGGAATAGATAAATCATAACATAAAAAATTGTAAAGTGGAGAAAGCGAGAGCGCGCGAATGCACTCAAGCAAACACAAACAGCACAGCACAATGCGTATTTTTTTTAAAATTGACAAAATAAATAAAAAAAAATCAAAAATAAAAATAAGTGGTAAAGGCGAGTGTGCGCGAGCACACAGGAGCAAAGACAAGCAGCGCAGCTTGATGCGTAGTAAAAAAAATAATAAATAGACAACTGGTCGACCTCATTAGAAATAAAAACCCAAAAGATTAGATAGACAAACAAACAAACACATAAATGTGGAGAGGAAGGGCAGTGCGGGCAGGAGCAAACGTAAACAGCAGACAGACCTGAATCCTTATCTTTACAAGGCCGACCTCAGAACTTTGTTCAGTTTGTCTCGGTGACGGATAATGGAAGGAAGGGCAGACAACTGGACGACTTCATTTAAATAAACAAATAAAAAATAAGATAAACTCTCAAGTATATATAAATAATAACAAAAAAATTGTAAAGTGGAGAAAGCGAGAGCGCGCGAATGCACTCAAGCAAACACAAACAGCACAGCACGATGCGTATTTTTTTTTAAATTGGCAAAATAAATCAAAAATAAATCAAAAATAAAAATAAGTGGAAAAGGCGAGACTGTGCGAGCACACAGGAGCAAAGACAAGCAGCGCAGATTGATGCGTAGTAAAAAAAATAATAAATAGACAACTGGTCTACCTCATTAGAAATAAAAACCCAAAAGATTAGATAGACAAACAAACAAACACATAAATGTGGAGAGAAGGGCAGTGCGCGCAGGAGCAAAGGTAAACAGCAGACAGACCTGAATCCTTATCTTTACAAGGTCGACCTCAGAACTTTGTTCAGTTTGTCTCGGTGACGGATAATGGAAGGAAGGGCAGGCAACTGGTCGACTTCATTTAAATAAAGAAATAAAAAATAAGATAAACTCTCAGGAATAGATAAATCATAACAAAAAAATTGTAAAGTGGAGAAAGCGAGAGCGCGCGAATGCCCTCAAGCAAACACAAACAGCACAGCACGATGCGTATTTTTTTTAAAATTGACAAAATAAATCAAAAATAAATCAAAAATAAAAATAAGTGGAAAAGGCGAGTGTGCGCGAGCACACAGGAGCAAAGACAAGCAGCGCAGCTTGATGCGTAGTAAAAAAAATAATAAATAGACAACTGGTCGACCTCATTAGAAATAAAAACCCAAAACATTAGATAGACAAACAAACAAACACATAAATGTGGAGAGAAGGGCAGTGCGCGCAGGAGCAAAGGTAAACAGCAGACAGACCTGAATCCTTATCTTTACAAGGTCGACCTCAGAACTTTGTTCAGTTTGTCTCGGTGACGGATAATGGAAGGAAGGGCAGGCAACTGGTCGACTTCATTTAAATAAACAAATAAAAAATAAGATAAACTCTCAGGAATAGATAAATAATAACAAAAAAATTGTAAAGTGGAGAAAGCGAGAGCGCGCGAATGCACTCAAGCAAACACAAACAGCACAGCACGATGCGTATATTTTTTTTTAAATTGACAAAATAAATCAAAAATAAATCAAAACTAAAAATAAGTGGAAAAGGCGAGAGTGCGCGAGCACACAGGAGCAAAGACAAGCAGCGCAGCTTAATGCGTAGTAAAAAAAATAATAAATAGACAACTGGTCGACCTCATTAGAAATAAAAACCCAAAAGATTAGATAGACAAACAAACAAACACATAAATGTCGAGAGAAGGGCAGTGCGCGCAGGAGCAAAGGTAAACAGCAGACAGACCTGAATCCTTATCTTTACAAGGTCGACCTCAGAACTTTGTTCAGTTTGTCTCGGTGACGGATAATGGAAGGAACTGCAGGCAACTGGTCGACTTCATTTAAATAAAGAAATAAAAAATAAGATAAACTCTCAGGAATAGATAAATCATAACATAAAAAATTGTAAAGTGGAGAAAGCGAGAGCGCGCGAATGCACTCAAGCAAACACAAACAGCACAGCACAATGCGTATTTTTTTTAAAATTGACAAAATAAATAAAAAAAAATCAAAAATAAAAATAAGTGGTAAAGGCGAGTGTGCGCGAGCACACAGGAGCAAAGACAAGCAGCGCAGCTTGATGCGTAGTAAAAAAAATAATAAATAGACAACTGGTCGACCTCATTAGAAATAAAAACCCAAAAGATTAGATAGACAAACAAACAAACACATAAATGTGGAGAGAAGGGCAGTGCGCGCAGGAGCAAAGGTAAACAGCAGACAGACCTGAATCCTTATCTTTACAAGGTCGACCTCAGAACTTTGTTCAGTTTGTCTCGGTGACGGATAATGGAAGGAAGGGCAGGCAACTGGTCGACTTCATTTAAATAAACAAATAAATAATAAGATAAACTCTCAGGAATAGATAAATAATAACAAAAAATTGTAAAGTGGAGAAAGCGAGAGTACGCGAATGCACTCAAGCAAACACAAACAGCACAGTACGATGCGTATTTTTTTTAAAATTGACAAAATAAATCAAAAATAAATCAAAAATAAAAATAAGTGGAAAAGGCGACAGTGCGCGAGCACACAGGAGCAAAGACAAGCAGCGCAGCTTGATGCGTAGTAAAAAAAATAATAAATAGACAACTGGTCGACCTCATTAGAAATAAAACCCCAAAAGATTAGAAAGACAAACAAACAAACACATAAATGTGGAGAGAAGGCAGTGCGCGCAGGAGCAAAGGTAAACAGCAGACAGACCTGAATCCTTATCTTTACAAGGTCGACCTCAGAACTTTGTTCAGTTTGTCTCGGTGACGGATAATGGAAGGAAGGGCAGGCAACTGGTCGACTTCATTTAAATAAACAAATAAAAAATAAGATAAACTCTCAGGAATAGATAAATAATAACAAAAACATTGTAAAGTGGAGAAAGCGAGAGCGCGCGAATGCACTCAAGCAAACAAAAACAGCACAGCACGATGCGTATATTTTTTTTAAATTGACAAAATAAATCAAAAATAAATCAAAAATAAAAATAAGTGGAAAAGGCGAGAGTGCGCGAGCCCACAGGAGCAAAGAAAAGCAGCGCAGCTTGATGCGTAGTAAAAAAAATAATAAATAGACAACTGGTCGACCTAATTAGAAATAAAAACCCAAAAGATAAGATAGACAAACAAACACATAAATGTGGAGAGAAGGGCAGTGCGGGCAGGAGCAAAGGTAAACAGCAGACAGACCTGAATCCTCATCTTTACAAGGTCGACCTCAGATCTTTGTGCAGTTTGTCTCGGTGACGGATAATGGAAGGAAGGGCAGGCAACTGGTCGACTTCATTTAAATAAACAAATAAAAAATAAAAAATAAGATAAACTCTCAGGAATAGATAAATAATAACAAAAAAAATTGTAAAGTGGAGAAAGCGAGAGCGCGCGAATGCACTCAAGCAAACACAAACAGCACAGCACGATGCGATATTTTTTTTAAATTGACAAAATAAATAAAAAATAAATCAAAAATAAAAATAAGTGGAAAAGGCGAGTGTGTGCGAGCACACAGGAGCAAAGACAAGCAGCGCAGCTTGATGCGTAATAAAAAAAATAATAAATAGACAACTGGTCGACCTCATTAGAAATAAAAACCCAAAAGATTAGATAGACAAACAAACAAACACATAAATGTGGAGAGAAGGGCAGTGCGCGCAGGAGCAAAGGTAAACAGCAGACAGACCTGAATCCTTATCTTTACAAGGTCGACCTCAGAACTTTGTTCAGTTTGTCTCGGTGACGGATAATGGAAGGAAACTGCAGGCAACTGGTCGACTTCATTTAAATAAAGAAATAAAAAATGAGATAAACTCTCAGGAATAGATAAATCATAACATAAAAAATTGTAAAGTGGAGAAAGCGAGAGCGCGCGAATGCACTCAAGCAAACACAAACAGCACAGCACAATGCGTATTTTTTTAAAATTGACAAAATAAATAAAAAAAAATCAAAAATAAAAATAAGTGGTAAAGGCGAGTGTGCGCGAGCACACAGGAGCAAAGACAAGCAGCGCAGCTTGATGCGTAGTAAAAAAAATAATAAATAGACAACTGGTCGACCTCATTAGAAATAAAAACCCAAAAGATTAGATAGACAAACAAACAAACACATAAATGTGGAGAGAAGGGCAGTGCGGGCAGGAGCAAACGTAAACAGCAGACAGACCTGAATCCTTATCTTTACAAGGTCGACCTCAGAACTTTGTTCAGTTTGTCTCGGTGACGGATAATGGAAGGAAGGGCAGACAACTGGACGACTTCATTTAAATAAACAAATAAAAAATAAGATAAACTCTCAAGTATATATAAATAATAACAAAAAAATTGTAAAGTGGAGAAAGCGAGAGCGCGCGAATGCACTCAAGCAAACACAAACAGCACAGCACGATGCGTATTTTTTTTTAAATTGGCAAAATAAATCAAAAATAAATCAAAAATAAAAATAAGTGGAAAAGGCGAGACTGTGCGAGCACACAGGAGCAAAGACAAGCAGCGCAGATTGATGCGTAGTAAAAAAAATAATAAATAGACAACTGGTCTACCTCATTAGAAATAAAAACCCAAATGATTAGATAGACAAACAAACAAACACATAAATGTGGAGAGAAGGGCAGTGCGCGCAGGAGCAAAGGTAAACAGCAGACAGACCTGAATCCTTATCTTTACAAGGTCGACCTCAGAACTTTGTTCAGTTTGTCTCGGTGACGGATAATGGAAGGAAGGGCAGGCAACTGGTCGACTTCATTTAAATAAACAAATAAAAAATAAGATAAACTCTCAGGAATAGATAAATCATAACAAAAAAATTGTAAAGTGGAGAAAGCGAGAGCGCGCGAATGCACTCAATCAAACACAAACAGCACAGCACGATGCGTATTTTTTTTAAATTGACAAAATAAATCAAAAATAAATCAAAAATAAAAATAAGTGGAAAAGGCGAGTGTGCGCGAGCAC
>NW_025956107.1:0-47476 GCF_023159225.1 Perognathus longimembris pacificus | reverse complement strand
AGTACAGTAACCATACCAGGAAGTACTTAATTTATTAAGCTACTGCTTTGCTTAATCTCAGTGGAGATATTTACTGATAAACAGCTACCTACGCAGCATGTTCATGTCGTTCCTAAATGAGCTTTTATCTCTCTCCCCTCACCACAAATCAGATTCTTCTGAGGAGTTCCCAGTACATTATCCTTTCCCCTGTGTAATTACCTTAACAAGCTCCAGCTGTTTTTATTCTCAGAAGGTTTACTCCCTGATATACAGCTGCCTACCCCCTTCTTAAGTGCAGCTCCTAAATGAGCTTTTTTCTCTGTTCCCTCACCACAATCCAGATTCTTTTAGAGAGTTACCAGTACAGTAACCATACCAGAAAGTACTTAATTATTAAGCTACTGCTTTTCTTAGTTTCAGTGGAGATATTTACTGATAAACAGCTACCTACGCAGCATGTTCATGTCGTTCCTTAAATGAGCTTTTATCTCTCCCCTCACCACAATCAGATTCTTCTGAGGAGTTCCCAGTACATTATCCTTTCCCCTGTGTAATTACCTTAACAAGCTCCAGCTGTTTTTATTCTCAGATGGTTTACTCCCTGATATACAGCAGCCTACTCCCTTCGTAAGTGCAGGTCCTAAATGAGCTTTTTTCTCTGTTCCCTCACCACAATCCAGATTCTTTTGGGGAGTTATCAGTACAGGAACCATACCAGGAAGTACGTAATTTATTAAGCTACTGCTTTCTCTTAATCTCAGTGGAGATATTTACTGATAAACAGCTACCTACGCTGCATATTCATTCGTTCCTAAATGAGCTTTTATCTCTCTCCCCTCACCAAAAATCAGATCTTCTGAGGAGTTCCCAGTACATTATCTTTCCCCTGTGTAATTACCTTAACAAGATCCAGCTGTTTTTATTCTCAGAAGGTTTACTCCCTGATATACAGCTGCCTACCCCCTTCGTAAGTGCAGGTCCTAAATGAGCTTTTTTCTTTGTTCCCTCACCACAATCCAGATCCTTTGGGGAGTTACCAGTACAGTAACCATACCAGGAAGTACTTAATTTATTAAGCTACTGCTTTTCTTAATCTCAGTGGAGATCTTTACTGATAAACAGCTACCTACGCAGCATGTTCATGTCGTTCCTAAATGAGCTTTTATCTCTCTCCCCTCACCACAAATCAGATTCTTCTGAGGAGTTCCCAGTACATTATCCTTTCCAATGTGTAATTACCTTAACAAGTTCCAGCTGTTTTATTCTCAGAAGTTTTACTCCCTGATATACAGCTGCCTACCCCTTCGTAATTCAGGTCCTAAATGAGCTTTTTTCTCTGTTCCCTCACCACAATCCAGATTCTTTTGGGGAGTTACCAGTACAGAAACCATACCAGGAAGTACTTAATTTATTAAGCTACTCTTTTTCTTAATCTCAGTGGAGATATTTACTGATAAACAGCTACCTAAGTAGCAGTTCATGTCGTTCCTAAATGAGCTTTTATCTCTCTCCCCTCACCACAAATCAGATTCTTCTGAGGAGTTCCCAGTACATTATCCTTTCCCCTGTGTAATTACCTTAACAAGCTCCAGCTGTTTTTATTCTCAGAAGGTTTACTCCCTGATATACAGCTGCCTACCCCCTTCGTAAGTGCAGGGTCCTAAATGAGCATTTTTCTCTGTTCCCTCACCACAATCCAGATTCTTTTGGGGAGTTACCAGTACAGTAACCATACCAGGAAGTACTTAATTTATTAAGCTACTGCTTTTCTTAATCTCAGTGGAGATCTTTACTGACAAACAGCTACCTACGCAGCATGTTCATGTCGTTCCTCAATGAGCTTTTATCTCTCTCCCCTCACCACAAATCAGATTCTTCTGCGGAGTTCCCAGTACATTATCCTTTCCCCTGTGTAAATACCTTAACAAGCTCCAGCTGTTTTTATTCTCAGAAGGTTTACTCCCTGATATACAGCTGCCTACCACCTTCGTAAGTGCAGGTCCTAAATGAGCTTTTTTCTCTGTTCCCTCACCACAATCCAGATTCTTTTGGGGAGTTACCAGTACAGTAACCATACCAGGAAGTACTTAATTTATTAAGCTACTGCTTTTCTTAATCTCAGTGGGAGATATTTACTGATAAACAGCTACTTACGCAGCACGTTCATGTCGTTCCTAAATGAGCTTTTATCTCTCTCCCCATCACCACAAATCAGATTCTTCTGAGGAGTTCCCAGTACATTATCCTTTCCCCTGTGTAATTACCTTAACAAGCTCCTGCTGTTTTTATTCTCAGAAGGTTTACTCCCTGATATACAGCTGCCTACCCCCTTCGTAAGTGCAGGTCCTAAATGAGCTTTTTTCTCTGTTCCCTCACCACAATCCAGATTCTTTTGGGGAGTTATCAGTACAGAAAACATACCAGGAAGTACTTAATTTATTAAGCTACTGCTTTTCTTAATCTCAGTGTAGATATTTACTGATAAACAGCTACCTACGCAGCATGTTCATGTCGTTCTTAAATGAGCTTTTATCTCTCTCCCCTCACCACAAATCAGATTCTTCTGAGGAGTTCCCAGTACATTATCCTTTCCCATGTGTAATTACCTTAACAAGCTCCAGCTGTTTTTATTCTCAGAAGGTTTACTCCCTGATATACAGCTGCCTGCCCCCTTCGAAAGTGCAGGTCCTAAATGAGATTTTTTCTCTGTTCTCTCACCACATTCCAGATTCTTTGGGGTGTTACCAGTACAGTAACCATACCAGGAAGGTACTTAATTTTATTAAGCTACTGCTTTTCTTAATCTCAGTGGAGATATTTACTGATAAACAGCTACCTGCGCAGCATGTTCATGTCGTTCCTAAATGAGCTTTTATCTCTCTCCCCTCACCACAAATCAGATTCTTCTGAGGATGTTCCCAGTACATTATCCTTTCCCCTGTGTAATACCTTAACAAGCTCCAGCTGTTTTTATTCTCAGAAGGTTTACTCCCTGATATACAGCTGCCTACCCCCTTCGTAAGTGCAGGTCCTAAATGAGCGTTTTTCTCTGTTCCCTCACCACAATCCAGATTCTTTTGGGGAGTTACCAGTACAGTAACCATACCAGGAAGTACTTAATTTATTAACCTACTGCTTTTCTTAATCTCAGTGGAGATATTTACTGATAAACAGCTACCTACGCAGCATGTTATTGTCGTTCCTAAATGAGCTTTTATCTCTCTCCCCTCACCACAAATCAGATTCTTCTGAGGAGTTCCCAGTACTTCATCTTTTTCCCTGTGTAATTACCTTAACAAGCTCCAGCTGTTTTTATTCTCAGAAGGTTTACTCCCTGATATACAGCTGCCTACCCACTTCGTAAGTGCAGGTCCTAAATGAGCTTTATTCTCTGTTCCCTCACCACAATCCAGATTCTTTTGGGGAGTTACCAGTACAGTAACAATACCAGGAAGTACTTAATTTATTAAGCTACTGCTTTTTCTTAATCTCAGTGGAGATATTTACTGATAAACAGCTACTTACGCAGCACGTTCATGTCGTTCCTAAATGAGCTTTTATCTCTCTCCCCTCACCACAAATCAGATTCTTCTGAGGAGTTCCCAGTACATTATCCTTTCCCCCTGTGTAATTACCTTAACAAGCTCCAGCTGTTTTTATTCTCAGAAGGTTTACTCCCTGATATACAGCTGCCTACCCCCTTCGTAAGTGCAGGTCCCTAAATGAGCTTTTTTCTCTGTTCCCTCACCACAATCCAGATTCTTTTGGGGAGTTATCAGTACAGTAAACATACCAGGAAGTACTTAATTTATTAAGCTACTGCTTTTCTTAATCTCAGTGTAGATATTTACTGATAAACAGCTACCTACGCAGCATGTTCATGTCGTTCTTAAATGAGCTTTTATCTCTCTCCCCTCACCACACAAATCAGATTCTTCTGAGGAGTTCCCAGTACATTATCCTTTCCCATGTGTATTACCTTAACAAGCTCCAGCTGTTTTGTATTCTCAGAAGGTTTACTCCCTGATATACAGCTGCCTGCCCCCTTCGAAAGTGCAGGTCCTAAATGAGATTTTTTCTCTGTTCTCTCACCACATTCCAGTTCTTTGGGGGAGTTACCAGTACAGTAACCATACCAGGAAGTACTTAACTTATTAAGCTACTGCTTTTCTTAATCTCAGTGGAGATATTTACTGATAAACAGCTACCTGCGCAGCATATTCATGTCGTAACTAAATGAGCTTTTATCTCTCTCCCCTCACCACAAATCAGATTCTTCTGAGGAGTTCCCAGTACATTATCCTTTCCCCTGTGTAATTACCTTAACAAGCTCCAGCTGTTTTTATTCTCAGAAGGTTTACTCCTGATATACAGCTGCCTACCCCCTTCGTAAGTGCAGGTCCTAAATGAGCTTTTTTCTCTGTTCCCTCACCACAATCCAGATTCTTTTGGGGAGTTACCAGTACAGTAACCATACCAGGAAGTACTTAATTTATTAACCTACTGCTTTTCTTAATGTCAGTGGAGATATTTACTGATAAACAGCTACCTACGCAGCATGTTCATGTCGTTCCTAAATGAGCTTTTATCTCTCTCCCCCTCACCACAAATCAGATTCTTCTGAGGAGTTCCCAGTACTTCATCTTTTTCCCTGTGTAATTACCTTAACAAGCTCCAGCTGTTTTTATTCTCAGAAGGTTTACTCCCTGATATACAGCTGCCTACCCACTTCGTAAGTGCAGGTCCTAAATGAGCTTTATTCTCTGTTCCCTCACCACAATCCAGATTCTTTTGGGGAGTTACCAGTACAGTAACAATACCAGGAAGTACTTAATTTATTAAGCTACTGCTTTTCTTAATCTCAGTGGAGATATTTACTGATAAACAGCTACCTACGCAGCATGTTCATGTCGTTCCTAAATGAGCTTTTATCTCTCTCCCCTCACCACAAATTAGATTCTTCTGAGGAGTTCCCAGTACATTATCCTTTCCCCTGTGTAATTACCTTAACAAGCTCCAGATGTTTTTATTCTCAGAAGGTTTACTCCCTGATATACAGCTGCCTACTCCCTTCGTAAGTGCAGGTCCTAAATGAGCTTTTATCTCTGTTCCCTCACCACAATCCAGATTGTTTTGTGGAGTTACCATTACAGTAACCATAGCAGGAAGTACTTAATTATTAAGCTACGGCTTTTCTTAATCTCAGTGGAGATATTTACTGATAAACAGCTACCTACGCAGCATGTTCATGTCGTTCCTTAATGAGCTTTTATCTCTCTCCCCTCACCACAAAATCAGATTCTTCTGAGGTGTTCCCAGTACATTATACTTTCCCCTGTGTAATTACCTTAACAAGCTCCAGCTCTTTTTATTCTCAGAAGGTTTACTCCCTGATATACAGCTGCCTGCCCCCTTCGAAAGTGCAGGTCCTAAATGAGCTTTTTTCTCTGTTCTCTCACCACATTCCAGATTCTTTGGGGAGTTACCAGTACAGTAACCATACCAGGAAGTACTTAACTTATTAAGCTACTGCTTTTCTTAATCTCAGTGGAGATATTTACTTATAAACACCTACCTACGCAGCATGTTCATGTCGTTCCTAAATGAGCTTTTATCTCTCTCCCCTCACCACAAATCAGATTCTTCTGAATTTTTTCCCAGTACATTATCCTTTCCCCTGTGTAATTACCTTAACAAGCTCCAGCTGTTTTTATTCTCAGAAGGTTTACTCCCTGATATACAGCTGCCTACCCCCCTTCTTAAGTGCAGGTCCTAAATGAGCTTTTTTCTCTGTTCCCTCACCACAATCCAGATTCTTTTGGGGAGTTACCAGTACAGTAACCATACCAGGAAGTACTTAATTTATTAAGCTACTGCTTTTCTTAATCTCAGTGGAGATATTTACTGATAAACAGCTACGTACGCAGCATGTTCATGTCGTTCCTAAATGAGCTTTTATCTCTCTCACCTCACCACAAATCAGATTCTTCTGAGGAGTTCCCAGTACATTATCCTTTCCCCTGTGTAATTACCTTAACAAGCTCCAGCTGTTTTTATTCTCAGAAGGTTACTCCCTGATATACAGCTGCCTACCCCCGTCGTAAGTGCAGGTCCTAAATGAGCTAATTTTTTCTGTTTCCTCACCACAATCCAGATTCTTTTGGGGAGTTACCAGTACAGTAACCATACCATGAAGTACTTAATTTATTAAGCTACTATTAAGCTACTGCTTTTCTTAATCTCTGTGGAGACATTTACTGATAAACTGCTACCTACGCAGCATGTTCATATCGTTCCTAATGAGCTTTTATCTCTCTCCCCTCACCACAAATCAGATTCTTCTGAGGAGTTCCCAGTACATTATCCTTTCCCCTGTGTAATTACCTTAACAAGCTCCAGCTCTTTTTATTCTCAGAAGGTTTACTCCCTGATATACAGCTGCCTACCCCCTTCGTAAGTGCAGGTCCTAAATGAGCTTTTTTCTCTGTTTCCCTCACCACAATCCAGATTCTTTTGGGGAAGTTACCAGTACAGTATCCATACAGGGAGTAGAGTACCTAATTTATTAAGCTACTGCTTTTCTTAATCTCAGTGGAGATATTTACTGATAAACAGCTACCTACGCGGCATGTTCATGTCGTTCTAAATGAGATTTTATCTCTCTCACCTCACCACAAATCAGATTCTTCTGAGGAGTTCCCAGTACATTATCCTTTCCCCTGTGTAATTACCTTAACAAGCTCCTGCTGTTTTTATTCTCAGAAGGTTTACTCCCTGATATACAGCTGCCTACCCCCTTCGTAAGTGCAGGTCCTAAATGAGCTTTATTCTCTGTTCCCTCACCACAATCCAGATTCTTTTGGGGAGTTACCAGTACAGTAACCATACCAGGAAGTACTTAATTCAATAAGCTACTGCTGTTCTTAATCTCACTGGAGATATTTACTGATAAACAGCTACCTACGCAGCATGTTCATGTCGTTCCTAAATGAGCTTTTATCTCTCTCCCCTCACCATAAATCAGATTCTTCTGAGGAGGTTCCCAGTAACATTATCCTTTCCCTGTGTAATTACCTTAACAAGCTCCAGCTGTTTTTATTCTCAGAAGGTTTACTCCCTGATATACAGCTGGCTACCCCCTTCGTAAGTGCAGGTCTTAAATGACCTTTTTTCTCTGTTCCCTCACCACAATCCAGATTCTTTTGGGGAGTTACCAGTACAGTAACCCTACCAGGAAGTACTTAATTTATTAAGCTACTGCTTTTCTTAATCTCAGTGGAGATATTTACTGATAAACAGCTACCTACGCAGTATGTTCATGTCGTTCCTAAATGAGCTTTTATTTCTCTCCCCTCACCACAAATCAGAATCTTCTGAGGAGTTCCTAGTACATTATCCTTTCCCCTGTGTAATTACCTTAACAAGCTCCAGCTGTTTTATTCTCAGAAGGTTTACTCCCTGATATACAGCTGCCTACCCCCTTCGTAAGTGCAGGTCCTAAATGAGCTTTTTTCTCTGTTCCCTCACCACAATCCAGATTCGTTTGGGGAGTTACCAGTACAGTAACCATACCAGGAAGTACTTAATTTATTAAGCTACTGCTTTTCTTAATCTCACTGGAGATATTTACTGATAAACAGCTACCTACGAAGCATGTTCATGTCGTTCCGAAAATGAGCTTTTATCTCTCTCCCCTCACCACGAATCAGATTCTTCTGAGGAGTTCCCAGTACATTATCCTTTCCCCTGTGTAATTACCTTAACAAGCTCCAGCTGTTTTTATTCTCAGAAGGTTTACTCCCTGATATACAGCTGCCTACCCCCTTCGTAAGTGCAGGTCCTAAATGAGCTTTTTTCTCTGTTCCCTCACCACAATCCAGATTCTTTTGGGGAGTTATCAGTACAGTAAACATACCAGGAAGTACTTAATTTATTAAGCTACTGCTTTTCTTAATCTCAGTGGAGATATTTACTGATAAACAGCTACTTGCGCAGCATGTTCATGTCGTTCCTAAATGAGCTTTTATCTCTCTTCCCCTCAACACAAATCAGATTCTTCTGAGGAGTTCCCAGTACATTATCCTTTCCCCTGTGTAATTACCTTAACAAGCTTCAGCTGTTTTTATTCTCAGAAGGTTTACTCCCTGATATACAGCTGCCTACCCCCTTCGTCAGTGCAGGTCCTAAATGAGCTTTTTTTCTCTGTTCCCTCACCACAATCCAGATTCTTTTGGGGAGTTACCAGTACAGTAACCATACCAGGAAGTACTTAATTTATTAAGCTACTGCTTTGCTTAATCTCGGAGATATTTACTGATAAACAGCTACCTACGCAGCATGTTCATGTCGTTCCTAAATGAGCTTTTATCTCTCTCCCCTCACCACAAATCAGATTCTTCTGAGGAGTTCCCAGTACACTATCCTTTCCCCTGTGTAATTACCTTATCAAGCTCCAGCTGTTTTTATTCTCAGAAGGTTTACTCCCTGATATACAGCTGCCTACCCCCTTCGTAAGTGCAGGTGCTAAATGAGCTTTTTTTCTCTGTTCCCTCACCACAATCCAGATTCTTTTGGGGAGTTTACCAGTACAGTAACCATACCAGGAAGTACTTAATTTATTAAGCTACTGCTTTTCTTAATCTCAGTGGAGATATTTACTGATAAACAGCTACCTACGCAGCATGTTCATGTCGTTCCTAAATGAGCTTTTATCTCTCTCCCCTCACCACAAATCAGATTCTTCTGAGGAGTTCCCAGTACTTCATCTTTTTCCTGTGTAATTACCTTAACAAGCTCCAGCTGTTTTTATTCTCAGAAGGTTTACTCCCTGATATACAGCTGCCTACCCCCTTCGTAAGTGCAGGTCTTAAATGAGCTTTTTTCTCTGTTCCCTCACCACAATCCAGATTCTTTTGGGGAGTTACCAGTACAGTAACAATACCAGGAAGTACTTAATTTATTAAGCTACTGCTTTTCTTAATCTCAGTGGAGATATTTACTAATAAACAGCTACCTACGCAGCATATTCATGTCGTTCCTATATGAGCTTTTATCTCTCTCCCCTCACCACAAATTAGATTCTTCTGAGGAGTTCCCAGTACATTATCCTTTCCCCTGTGTAATTACCTTAACAAGCTCCAGATGTTTTTTATTCTCAGAAGGTTTACTCCCTGATATACAGCTGCCTACTCCCTTCGTAAGTGCAGGTCCTAAATGAGCTTTTATCTCTGTTCCCTCACCACAATCCAGATTGTTTTGTGGAGGTACCATTACAGTAACCGTAGCAGGAAGTACTTAATTTATTAAGCTACGGCTTTTCTTAATCTCAGTGGAGATATTTACAGATAAACAGCTACCTACGCAGCATGTTCATGTCGTTCCTTAATGAGCTTTTATCTCTCTCCCCTCACCACAAATCAGATTCTTCTGACTAGTTCCCAGTACATTATCCTTTCCCCTGTGTAATTACCTTAACAAGCTCCAGATGTTTTTATTCTCAGAAGGTTTACTCCCTGATATACAGCTGCCTGCCCCCTTCGAAAGTGCAGGTCCTAAATGAGCTTTTTTCTCTGTTCTCTCACCCACATTCCAGATTCTTTGGGGAGTTACCAGTACAGTAACCATACCAGAAGTACTTAACTTATTAAGCTACTGCTTTTCTTAATCTCAGTGGAGATATTTACTGATAAACAGCTACCTGCGCAGCATATTTCATGTCGTAACTAAATGAGCTTTTATCTCTCTCCCCTCACCACAAATCAGATTCTTCTGAGGAGTTCCCAGTACATTATCCTTTCCCCTGTGTAATTACCTTAACAAGCTCCAGCTGTTTTTATTCTCAGAAGGTTTACTCCCTGATATACAGCTGCCTACCCCCTTCGTAAGTGCAGGTCCTAAATGAGCTTTTTTCTCTGTTCCCTCACCACAATCCAGATTCTTTTGGGGAGTTACCAGTACAGTAACCATACCAGGAAGTACTTAATTTATTAACCTACTGCTTTTCTTAATCTCAGTGGAGATATTTACTGATAAACAGCTACCTACGCAGCATGTTCATGTCGTTCCTAAATGAGCTTTTATCTCTCTCCCCTCACCACAAATCAGATTCTTCTGAGGAGTTCCCAGTACTTCATCTTTTTCCCTGTGTAATTACCTTAACAAGCTCCAGCTGTTTTTATTCTCAGAAGGTTTACTCCCTGATATACAGCTGCCTACCCACTTCGTAAGTGCAGGTCCTAAATGAGCTTTATTCTCTGTTCCCTCACCACAATCCAGATTCTTTTGGGGAGTTACCAGTACAGTAACAATACCGAGGAAGTACTTAATTTATTAAGCTACTGCTTTTCTTAATCTCAGTGGAGATATTTACTGATAAACAGCTACCTACGCAGCATGTTCATGTCGTTCCTAAATGAGCTTTTATCTCTCTCCCCTCACCACAAATTAGATTCTTCTGAGGAGTTCCCAGTACATTATCCTTTCCCCTGTGTAATTACCTTAACAAGCTCCAGATGTTTTTATTCTCAGAGGTTTACTCCCTGATATACAGCTGCCTACTCCCTTCGTAAGTGCAGGTCCTAAATGAGCTTTTATCTCTGTTCCCTCACCACAATCCAGATTGTTTTGTGGAGTTACCATTACAGTAACCATAGCAGGAAGTACTTAATTTATTAAGCTACGGCTTTTCTTAATCTCAGTGGAGATATTTACTGATAAACAGCTACCTACGCAGCATGTTCATGTCGTTCCTTAATGAGCTTTTATCTCTCTCCCCTCACCACAAATCAGATTCTTCTGAGGTGTTCCCAGTACATTATACTTTCCCCTGTGTAATTACCTTAACAAGCTCCAGCTCTTTTTATTCTCAGAAGGTTTACTCCCTGATATACAGCTGCCTGCCCCCTTCGAAAGTGCAGGTCCTAAATGAGCTTTTTTCTCTGTTCTCTCACCACATTCCAGATTCTTTTGGGGAGTTACCAGTACAGTAACCATACCAGGAAGTACTTAACTTATTAAGCTACTGCTTTTCTTAATCTCAGTGGAGATATTTACTTATAAACAGCTACCTACGCAGCATGTTCATGTCGTTCCTAATGAGCTTTTATCTCTCTCCCCTCACCACAAATCAGATTCTTCTGAATTTTTTCCAGTACAGTATCCTTTCCCCTGTGTAATTACCTTAACAAGCTCCAGGTGTTTGTTTTTCTCAGAAGGTTTACTCCCTGATATACAGCTGCCTACCCCCTTCTTAAGTGCAGGTCCTAAATTGAGCTTTTTTCTCTGTTCCCTCACCACAATCCAGATTCTTTTGGGGGGTTACCAGTACAGTAACCATACCAGGAAGTACTTAATTTATTAAGCTACTATTAAGCTACTGCTTTTCTTAATCTCAGTGGAGATATTTACTGATAAACAGCTACGTACGCAGCATGTTCATGTCGTTCCTAAATGAGCTTTTATCTCTCTCACCTCACCACAAATCAGATTCTTCTGAGGAGTTCCCAGTACATTATCCTTTCCCCTGTGTAATTACCTTAACAAGCTCCAGCTGTTTTTATTCTCAGAAGGTTTACTCCCTGATATACAGCTGCCTACCCCCGTCGTAAGTGCAGGTCCTAAATGAGCTAATTTTTCTGTTTCCTCACCACAATCCAGATTCTTTTGGGGAGTTACCAGTACAGTAACCATACCATGAAGTACTTAATTTATTAAGCTACTATTAAGCTACTGCTTTTCTTAATCTCTGTGGAGACATTTACTGATAAACTGCTACCTACGCAGCATGTTCATATCGTTCCTAAATGAGCTTTTATCTCTCTCCCCTCACCACAAATCAGATTCTTCTGAGGAGTTCCCAGTACATTATCCTTTCCCCTGTGTAATTACCTTAACAAGCTCCAGCTCTTTTTATTCTCAGAAGGTTTACTCCCTGATATACAGCTGCCTACCCCCTTCGTAAGTGCAGGTCCTAAATGAGCTTTTTTCTCTGTTCCCTCACCACAATCCAGATTCTTTTGGGGAGTTACCAGTACAGTATCCATACAGGGAGTAGAGTACCTAATTTATTAAGCTACTGCTTTTCTTAATCTCAGTGGAGATATTTACTGATAAACAGCTACCTACGCGGCATGTTCATGTCGTTCTAAATGAGATTTTATCTCTCTCACCTCACCACAAATCAGATTCTTCTGAGGAGTTCCCAGTACATTATCCTTTCCCCTGTGTAATTACCTTAACAAGCTCCTGCTGTTTTTATTCTCAGAAGGTTTACTCCCTGATATACAGCTGCCTACCCCCTTCGTAAGTGCAGGTCCTAAATGAGCTTTATTCTCTGTTCCCTCACCACAATCCAGATTCTTTTGGGGAGTTACCAGTACAGTAACCATACCAGGAAGTACTTAATTCAATAAGCTACTGCTGTTCTTAATCTCACTGGAGATATTTACTGATAAACAGCTACCTACGCAGCATGTTCATGTCGTTCCTAAATGAGCTTTTATCTCTCTCCCCTCACCATAAATCAGATTCTTCTGAGGAGTTCCCAGTACATTATCCTTTCCCCTGTGTAATTACCTTAACAAGCTCCAGCTGTTTTTATTCTCAGAAGGTTTACTCCCTGATATACAGCTGGCTACCCCCTTCGTAAGTGCAGGTCTTAAATGACCTTTTTTCTCTGTTCCCTCACCACAATCCAGATTCTTTTGGGAGTTACCAGTACAGTAACCCTACCAGGAAGTACTTAATTTATTAAGCTACTGCTTTTCTTAATCTCAGTGGAGATATTTACTGATAAACAGCTACCTACGCAGTATGTTCATGTCGTTCCTAAATGAGCTTTTATTTCTCTCCCCTCACCACAAATCAGAATCTTCTGAGGAGTTCCTAGTACATTATCCTTTCCCCTGTGTAATTACCTTAACAAGCTCCAGCTGTTTTTATTCTCAGAAGGTTTACTCCCTGATATACAGCTGCCTACCCCCTTCGTAAGTGCAGGTCCTAAATGAGCTTTTTTCTCTGTTCCTTCACCACAATCCAGATTCGTTTGGGGAGTTACCAGTACAGTAACCATACCAGGAAGTACTTAATTTATTAAGCTACTGCTTTTCTTAATCTCACTGGAGATATTTACTGATAAACAGCTACCTACGAAGCATGTTCATGTCGTTCCGAAATGAGCTTTTATCTCTCTCCCCTCACCACGAATCAGATTCTTCTGAGGAGTTCCCAGTACATTATCCTTTCCCCTGTGTAATTACCTTAACAAGCTCCAGCTGTTTTTATTCTCAGAAGGTTTACTCCCTGATATACAGCTGCCTACCCCCTTCGTAAGTGCAGGTCCTAAATGAGCTTTTTTCTCTGTTCCCTCACCACAATCCAGATTCTTTTGGGGAGTTATCAGTACAGTAAACATACCAGGAAGTACTTAATTTATTAAGCTACTGCTTTTCTTAATCTCAGTGGAGATATTTACTGATAAACAGCTACTTGCGCAGCATGTTCATGTCGTTCCTAAATGAGCTTTTATCTCTCTCCCCTCAACACAAATCAGATTCTTCTGAGGAGTTCCCAGTACATTATCCTTTCCCCTGTGTAATTACCTTAACAAGCTTCAGCTGTTTTTATTCTCAGAAGGTTTACTCCCTGATATACAGCTGCCTACCCCCTTCGTCAGTGCAGGTCCTAAATGAGCTTTTTTCTCTGTTCCCTCACCACAATCCAGATTCTTTTGGGGAGTTACCAGTACAGTAACCATACCAGGAAGTACTTAATTTATTAAGCTACTGCTTTGCTTAATCTCAGTGGAGATATTTACTGATAAACAGCTACCTACGCAGCATGTTCATGTCGTTCCTAAATGAGCTTTTATCTCTCTCCCCTCACCACAAATCAGATTCTTCTGAGGAGTTCCCAGTACATTATCCTTTCCCCTGTGTAATTACCTTATCAAGCTCCAGCTGTTTTTATTCTCAGAAGGTTTACTCCCTGATATACAGCTGCCTACCCCCTTCGTAAGTGCAGGTGCTAAATGAGCTTTTTTCTCTGTTCCCTCACCACAATCCAGATTCTTTTGGGGAGTTACCAGTACAGTAACCATACCAGGAAGTACTTAATTTATTAAGCTACTGCTTTTCTTAATCTCAGTGGAGATATTTACTGATAAACAGCTACCTACGCAGCATGTTCATGTCGTTCCTAAATGAGCTTTTATCTCTCTCCCCTCACCACAAATCAGATTCTTCTGAGGAGTTCCCAGTACTTCATCTTTTTCCCTGTGTAATTACCTTAACAAGCTCCAGCTGTTTTTATTCTCAGAAGGTTTACTCCCTGATATACAGCTGCCTACCCCCTTCGTAAGTGCAGGTCCTAAATGAGCTTTTTTCTCTGTTCCCTCACCACAATCCAGATTCTTTTGGGGAGTTACCAGTACAGTAACAATACCAGGAAGTACTTAATTTATTAAGCTACTGCTTTTCTTAATCTCAGTGGAGATATTTACTAATAAACAGCTACCTACGCAGCATATTCATGTCGTTCCTATATGAGCTTTTATCTCTCTCCCCTCACCACAAATTAGATTCTTCTGAGGAGTTCCCAGTACATTATCCTTTCCCCTGTGTAATTACCTTAACAAGCTCCAGATGTTTTTATTCTCAGAAGGTTTACTCCCTGATATACAGCTGCCTACTCCCTTCGTAAGTGCAGGTCCTAAATGAGCTTTTATCTCTGTTCCCTCACCACAATCCAGATTGTTTTGTGGAGTTACCATTACAGTAACCGTAGCAGGAAGTACTTAATTTATTAAGCTACGGCTTTTCTTAATCTCAGTGGAGATATTTACAGATAAACAGCTACCTACGCAGCATGTTCATGTCGTTCCTTAATGAGCTTTTATCTCTCTCCCCTCACCACAAATCAGATTCTTCTGACTAGTTCCCAGTACATTATCCTTTCCCCTGTGTAATTACCTTAACAAGCTCCAGCTGTTTTTATTCTCAGAAGGTTTACTCCCTGATATACAGCTGCCTGCCCCCTTCGAAAGTGCAGGTCCTAAATGAGCTTTTTTCTCTGTTCTCTCACCACATTCCAGATTCTTTGGGGAGTTACCAGTACAGTAACCATACCAGGAAGTACTTAACTTATTAAGCTACTGCTTTTCTTAATCTCAGTGGAGATATTTACTGATAAACAGCTACCTACGCAGCATGTTCATGTCGTTCCTAAATGAGCTTTTATCTCTCTCCCCTCACCACAAATCAGATTCTTCTGAATTGTTCCCAGTACATTATCCTTTCCCCTGTGTAATTACCTTAACAAGCTCCAGGTGTTTTTATTCTCAGAAGGTTTACTCCCTGATATACAGCTGCCTACCCCCTTCTTAAGTGCAGCTCCTAAATGAGCTTTTTTCTCTGTTCCCTCACCACATTCAAGTTTCTTTTGGGGAGTGACCAGTACAGTAACCATACCAGGAAGTACTTAATTTATTAAGCTACTGCTTTTCTTAATCTCAGTGGAGATATTTACTGATAAACAGCTACCTACGCAGCATGTTCATGTCGTTCCTAAATGAGCTTTTATCTCTCTCCCTCACCACAAATCAGATTCTTCTGAGGAGTTCCCAGTACATTATCCTTTCCCCTGTGTAATCACCTTAACAAGCTCCAGCTGTTTTTATTCTCAGAAGGTTTACTCCCTGATATACAGCTGCCTACCCCCTTCGTAAGTGCAGGTCCTAAATGAGCTTTTTTCTCTGTTCCCTCACCACAATCCAGATTCTTTTGGGGAGTTACCAGTACAGTAACCATACCAGGAAGTACTTAATTTATTAAGCTACTGCTTTTCTTAATCTCAGTGGAGATATTTACTGATAAACAGCTACGTACGCAGCATGTTCATGTCGTTCCTAAATGAGCTTTTATCTCTCTCACCTCACCACAAATCAGATTCTTCTGAGGAGTTCCCAGTACATTATCCTTTCCCCTGTGTAATTACCTTAACAAGCTCCAGCTGTTTTTATTCTCAGAAGGTTTACTCCCTGATATACAGCTGCCTACCCCCTTCGTAAGTGCAGGTCCTAAATGAGCTTTTTTCTCTGTTCCCTCACCACAATCCAGATTCTTTTGGGGAGTTACCAGTACAGTAATCATACCGGGAAGTACTTAATTTATTAAGCTACTGCTTTTCTTAATCTCAGTGGAGATATTTATTGATAAACAGCTACCTACGCAGCATGTTCGTGTCGTTCTTAAATGAGCTTTTATCTCTCTCCCCTCACCACAAATCAGATTCTTCTGAGGAGTTCCCAGTACATTATCCTTTCCCCTGTGTAATTACCTTAACAAGCTCCAGCTGTTTTTATTCTCAGAAGGTTTACTCCCTGATATACAGCTGCCTACCCCCTTCGTAAGTGCACGTCCTAAGGGAGTTAATTTTTCTGTTTCCTCACCACAATCCAGATTCTTTTGGGGAGTTACCAGTACAGTAACCATACCATGAAGTACTTAATTTATTAAGCTACTATTATGCTACTGCTTTTCTTAATCTCTGTGGAGACATTTACTGATAAACTGCTACCTACGCAGCATGTTCATATCGTTCCTAAATGAGCTTTTATCTCTCTCCCCTCACCACAAATCAGATTCTTCTGAGGAGTTCCCAGTACATTATCCTTTCCCCTGTGTAATTACCTTAACAAGCTCCAGCTGTTTTTATTCTCAGAAGGATTACTCCCTGATATACAGCTGCCTACCCCCTTCGTAAGTGCAGGTCCTAAATGAGCTTTTTTCTCTGTTCCCTAACCACAATCCAGATTCTTTTGGGGAGTTACCAGTACAGTGTCCATACAGGGAGTAGAGTACCTAATTTATTAAGCTACTGCTTTTCTTAATCTCAGTGGAGATATTTACTGATAAACAGCTACCTACGCGGCATGTTCATGTCGTTCTAAATGAGATTTTATCTCTCTCACCTCACCACAAATCAGATTCTTCTGAGGAGTTCCCAGTACATTATCCTTTCCCCTGTGTAATTACCTTAACAAGCTCCAGCTGTTTTTATTCTCAGAAGGTTTACTCCCTGATATACAGAATGCCTACCCCCTTCGTAAGTGCAGGTCCTAAATGAGCTTTATTCTCTGTTCCCTCACCACAATCCAGATTCTTTTGGGGAGTTACCAGTACAGTAACCATACCAGGAAGTACTTAATTCATTAGCTACTGCTGTTCTTAATCTCAGTGGAGATATTTACTGATAAACAGCTACCTACGCAGCATGTTCATGTCGTTCCTAAATGAGCTTTTATCTCTCTCCCCTCACCACAAATCAGATTCTTCTGAGGAGTTCCCAGTACATTATCCTTTCCCCTGTATAATTACCTTAACAAGCTCCAGCTGTTTTTATTCTCAGAAGGTTTACTCCCTGATATACTGCTGCCTACCCCCTTCATAAGTGCAGGTCCTAAATAAGTTTTTTTTCTGTTCCCTCACCACAATCCAGATTCTTTTGGGGAGTTACCAGTACAGTAACCATACCAGGAAGAACTTAATTTATTAAGCTACTGCTTTTCTTAATCTCAGTGGAGATATTTACTGATAAACAGCTACCTACGCAGCATGTTCATGTCGTTCCTAAATGAGCTTTTATCTCTCTCCCCTCACCACGAATCAGATTCTTCTGAGGAGTTCCCAGTACATTATCCTTTCCCCTGTGTAATTACCTTAACAAGCTCCAGCTGTATTTATTCTCAGAAGGTTTACTCCCTGATATACAGCTGCCTACCCCCTTCGTAAGTGCAGGTCCTAAATGAGCTTTTTTCTCTGTTCCCTCACCACAATCCAGATTCTTTTGGGGAGTTACCAGTACAGTAACAATACCAGGAAGTACTTAATTTATTAAGCTACTACTTTTCTTAATCTCAGTGGAGATATTTACTGATAAACAGCTACCTACGCAGTATGTTCATGTCGTTCTTAAATGAGCTTTTATTTCTCTCCCCTCACCACAAATCAGATTCTTCTGAGGAGTTCCCAGTACATTATCCTTTCCCCTGTGTAATTACCTTAACATGCTCCAGCTGTATTTATTCTCAGAAGGTTTACTCCCTGATATATAGCTGCCTACCCCCTTCGTAAGTGCAGGTCCTAAATGAGCTTTTTTCTCTGTTCCCTCACCACAATCCAGATTCTTTTGGGGAGTTACCAGTACAGTAACCATACCAGGAAGTACTTAATTTATTAAGCTACTGCTTTTCTTAATTTCAGTGGAGATATTTACTGATAAACAGCTACCTACGCAGCATGTTCATGTCGTTCCTAAAGGAGCTTTTATCTCTCTCCCCTCACCACAAATCAGATTCTTCTGAGGAGTTACCAGTACATTATCCTTTCCCCTGTGTAATTACCTTAACAAGATCCAGCTGTTTTTATTCTCAGAAGGTTTACTCCCTGATATACATCTGCCTATCCCCTTCGTAAGTGCAGGTACTAAATGATCTTTTTTCTCTGTTTCCTCACCACAATCCAGATTCTTTTGGGGAGTTACCAGTACAGTAACCATACCAGGAAGTATTTAATTTATTAAGCTACTGCTTTCCTTAATCTCAGTGGAGATATTTACTGATAAACAGCTACCTACGCAGCATGTACATGTCGTTCCTAAATGAGGTTTTATCTCGCTCCCATCACCACAAATCAGATTCTTCTGAGGAGTTCCCAGTACCTTATCCTTTCCCCTGTGTAATTACCTTAACAAGCTCCAGCTGCTTTTATTCTCAGAAGGTTTACTCCCTGATATACAGCTGCCTACCCCCTTCGTAAGTGCAGGTCCTAAATGAGCTTTTTTCTCTGTTCCCTCACCACAATCCAGATTCTTTTGGGGAGTTTCCAGTACAGTAACCATTCCAGGAAGTACTTAATTTATTAAGCTACTGCTTTTCTTAATCTCAGTGGAGATATTTACTGATAAACAGCTACCTACGCAGCATGTTCATGTCGTTCCTAAATGAGCTTTTATCTCTCTCCCCTCACCACAAATCAGATTCTTCTGAGGAGTTCCCAGTACATTATCCGTTCAACTGTGTAATTACCTTAACAAGCTCCAGCTGTTTTTATTCTCAGAAGGTTTACTCCCTGATATACAGCTGCCTACCCCCTTCGTAAGTGCAGGTCCTATATGAGCTTTTTTCTCTGTTCCCTCACCACAATCCAGATTCTTTGGGGAGTTACCAGTACAGTATCCATACCAGGAAGTACTTCATTTATTAAGCTACTGCTTTTCTTAATCTCAGTGGAGACATTTACTGATATACAGCTACCTACGCAGCATGTTCATGTCGTTCCTAAATGAGCTTTTATCTCTCTCCCCTCACCAAAAATCAGATTCTTCTGAGGAGTTCCCAGTACATTATCCTTTCCCCTGTGTAATTACCTCAACAAACTCCAGCTGTTTTTATTCTCAGAAGGTTTACTCCCTGATATACAGCTGCCTACCACCTTCGTAAGTGCAGGTCCTAAATGAGCTTTTTTCTCTGTTCCCTCACCACAATCCAGATTCTTTTGGGGAGTAACCAGTACAGTAACCATACCAGGAAGTACTTAATTTATTAAGCTACTGCTTTTCTTAATATCAGTGGAGATATTTCTGATAAACAGCTACGTATGCAGCATGTTCATGTCGTTCCTCAATGAGCTTTTATCTCTCTCCCCTCACCACAAATCAGATTCTTCTGAGGAGTTCCCAGTACATTATCCTTTCCCCTGTGTAATTACCTTAACAAGCTCCAGCTGTTTTTATTCTCAGAAGGTTTACTCCCTGATATAGACCTGCCTACCCCCTTCGTAAGTGTAGGTCCTAAATGAGCTTTTTTCTCTGTTCCCTCACCACAATCCAGATTCTTTTGGGGAGTGACCAATACAGAAACCATACCAGGAAGTATTTAATTTATTAAGCTACTGCTTTTCTTAATCTCAGTGGAGATATTTACTGATAAACAGCTACGTATGCAGCATGTTCATGTCGTTCCTAAATGAGTTTTTATCTCTCTCCCCTCACCACAAATCAGATTCTTCTGAGGAGTTCCCAGTACATTATCCTTTCCCCTGTGTTATTACCTTAACAAGCTCCAGCTGTTTTTATTCTCAGAAGGTTTACTCCCTGATATATAGCTGCCTACCCCCTTCGTAAGTGCAGGTCTTAAATGAGCTTTTTTCTCTGTTCCCTCACCACAATCCAGATTCTTTTGGGGAGTTACCAGTACAGTAACCATACCAGGAAGTACGTAAGTTATTAAGGTACTGCTTTTCTTATTCTCAGTGGAGATATTTACTGATAAACAGCTACCTACGCAGTATGTACGTGTCGTTCCTAAATGAGCTTTTATCTCTCTCCCCTCACCACAAATCAGATTCTTCTGAGGAGTTCCCAGTACATTATCCTTTCCCCTGTGTAATTACCTTAACAAGCTCCAGCTATTTTTATTCTCAGAAGGTTTACTCCCTGATATACATCTGCCTAACCCCTTCGTAAGTGCAGGTCCTAAATGAGCTTTTTTCTCTGTTCCCTCACCACAATCCAGATTCTTTTGGGGAGTTACCAGTACAGTATCCATACAGGGAGTAGAGTACCTAATTTATTAAGGTACTGCTTTTCTTAATCTCAGTGGAGATATTTACTGATAAACAGCTACGTATGCAGCATGTTCATGTCGTTCCTAAATGAGCTTTTATGTCTCTCCCCTCACCACAAATCAGATTCTTCTGAGGAGTTCCCAGTACATTATCCTTTCCCCTGTGTAATTACCTTTACAAGCTCCAGCTGTTTTTATTCTCAGAAGGTTTACTCCCTGATATACAGCTGCCTACCCCCTTCGTAAGTGCAGGTCCTAAATGAGCTTTTTTCTCTGTTCCCTCACCACAAGCCAGATTCTTTTGGGGAGTTACCAGTACAGTAACCATACCAGGAAGTACTTAATTTATTAAGCTACTGCTTTTCTTAATCTCAGTGGAGATATTTACTGATAAACAGCTACCTACTCAGCATGTTCATGTCGTTCCTAAATGTGCTTTTATCTCTCTCCCCTCACCACAAATCAGATTCTTCTGAGGAGTTCCCAGTACATTATCCTTTCCCATGTGTAATTACCTTAACAAGCTCCAGCTGTTTTTATTCTCTGAAGGTTTACTCCCTGATATACAGCTGCCTACCCCCTTCGTAAGTGCAGGTCCTAAATGAGCTTTTTTCTCTGTTCCCTCACCACAATCCAGATTCTTTTGGGGAGTTACCAGTACATTAACCATACCAGGAAGTACTTAATTTATTAAGCTACTGCTTTTCTTAATCTCAGTGAAGATATTTACTGATAAACAGCTACCTATGCAGCACGTTCATGTCGTTCCTAAATGAGCTTTTATCTCTCTCCCCTCACCACAAATCAGATTCTTCTGAGGAGTTCCCAGTACATTATCCTTTCCCTTGTGTAATTACCTTAACAAGCTCCAGCTGTTTTTATTCTCAGAAGGTTTACTCCCTGATATACATCTGCCTACCCCCTTCGAAAGTGCAGGTCCTAAATGAGCTTTTTTCTCTGTTCCCTCACCACAATCCAGATTCTTTTGGGGAGTTACCAGTACAGTAACCATACCAGGAAGTACTTAATTTATTAAGCTACTGCTTTTCTTAATCTCAGTGGAGATATTTACTGATAAACAGCAACCTATGCAGCATGTTCATGTCGTTCCTAAATGAGCTTTTATCTCTCTCCCCTCACCACAAATCAGATTCTTCTGAGGAGTTCCCAGTACATTATCCTTTCCCCTGTGTAATTACCTTAACAAGCTCCAGCTGTTTTTATTCTCAGAAGGTTTACTCCCTGATACAGCTGCCTAACCCCTTCGTAAGTGCAGGTCCTAAATGAGCTTTTTTCTCTGTTCCCTCACCACAATCCAGATTCTTTTGGGGAGTTACCAGTACAGTATCCATACAGGGAGTAGAGTACCTAATTTATTAAGGTACTGCTTTTCTTATTCTCAGTGGAGATATTTACTGATAAACAGCTACGTATGCAGCATGTTCATGTCGTTCCTAAATGAGCTTTTATCTCTCTCCCCTCACTTCAAATCAGATTCTTCTGAGGAGTTCCCAGTACATTATCCTTTCCCTTGTGTAATTACCTTAACAAGCTCCAGCTGTTTTTATTCTCAGAAGGTTTACTCCCTGATATACAGCTGCCTACCCCCTTCGTAAGTGCAGGTCCTAAATGAGCTTTTTTCTCTGTTCCCTCACCACAATCCAGATTCTTTTGGGGAGTTACCAGTACAGTAACCATACCAGGAAGTACTTAATTTATTAAGCTACTGCTTTTCTTAATCTCAGTGGAGATATATACTGAAAAACAGCTACCTACGCAGCACGTTCATATCGTTCCTAAATGAGCTTTTATGTCTCTCCCCTCACCACAAATCAGATTCTTCTGAGGAGTTCCCAGTACATTATCCTTTCCCCTGTGTAATTACCTTAACAAGCTCCAGCTGTTTTTATTCTCAGAAGGTTTACTCCCTGATATACAGCTGCCTATCCCCTTCGTAAGTGCAGGTCCTAAATGAGCTTTTTTCTCTGTTCCCTCACCACAATCCAGATTCTTTTGGGGAGTTACCAGTACAGTAACCATACCAGGAAGTACTTAATTTATTAAGCTACTGCTTTTCTTAATCTCAGTGGAGATATTTACTGATAAACAGCTACGTACGCAGCTTGTACATGTAGTTCCTAAATGAGCTTTTATCTCTCTCCCCTCACCACAAATGAGATTCTTCTGAGGAGTTCCCAGTACATTATCCTTTCCCCTGTGTAATTACCTTAACAAGCTCCAGCTGTTTTTATTCTCAGAATGTTTACTCCCTGATATACAGCTGCCTACCCCCTTCGTAAGTGCAGGTCCTAAATGAGCTTTTTTCTCTGTTCCCTGACCAAAATCCAGATTCTTTTGGGGAGTTACCAGTACAGTATCCATACCAGGAAGTACATAATTTATTAAGCTACTGCTTTTCTTAATCTCAGTGGAGATATTTACTGATAAACAGCTACCTACGCAGCATGTTCGTGTCGTTCCTAAATGAGCTTTTATCTCTCTCCCCTCAACACAAATCAGATTCTTCTGAGGAGTTCCCAGTACATTATCCTTTCCCCTGTGTAATTACCTTAACAAGCTCCAGCTGTTTTTATTCTCAGAAGGTTTACTCCCTGATATACAGCTGCCTACCCCCTTCGTTAGTGCAGGTCCTAAATGAGCTTTTTTCTCTGTTCCCTCAACAAATTCCAGATTCTTTTGGGGAGTTACCAGTACAGTAACCATACCAGAAAGTACTTAATTTATTAAGCTACTGCTTTTCTTAATCTCAGTGGAGATATTTACTGATAAATAGCTACGTACGCAGCATGTTCATGTCGTTCCTAAATGAGCTTTTATCTCTCTCCCCTCACCACGAATCAGATTCTTCTGAGGAGTTCCCAGTACACTATCCTTTCCCCTGTGTAATTACCTTAACAAGCTCCAGCTGTTTTTATTCTCAGAAGGTTTGCTCCTTGATATACAGATGCCTACCCCCTACGTAAGTGCAAGTCCTAAATGAGCTTTTTTCTCTGTTCCCTCACCGCAATCCAGATTCTTTTGATGAGTTACCAGTACAGTAACCATACCAGGAAGTACTTAATTTATTAAGCTTCTGCTTTTCTTAATCTCAGTGGAGATATATACTGATAAACAGCTACGTACGCAGCATGTTCATGTCGTTCCTAAATGAGCTTTTATCTCTCTCCCCTCACCACGAATCAGATTCTTCTGAGGAATTCCCAGTACATTATCCTTTCCCCTGTGTAATTACCCTAACAAGCTCCAGGTGTTTTTATTCTCAGAAGGTTTACTCCCTGATATACAGCTGCCTACCCCCTTCGTAAGTGCAGGTCCTAAATGAGCTTTTTTCTCTGTTCCCTCACCACAATCCAGATTCTTTTGGGGAGTTACCAGTACAGTAACCATACCAGGAAGTACTTAATTTTTTAAGCTACTGCTTTTCTTAATCTCAGTGGAGATATTTACTGATAAACAGCTACGTATGCAGCATGTTCATGTCGTTCCTAAATGAGCTTTTATCTCTCTCCCCTCACCACGAATCAGATTCTTCTGAGGAGTTCCCAGTACATTATCCTTTCCCCTGTGCAATTAGCTTCACAAGCTCCAGCTGTTTTTATTCTCAGAAGGTTTGCTCCCTGATATACAGATGCCTACCCCCTTCGTAAGTGCAAGTCCTAAATGAGCTTTTTTCTCTGTTCCCTCACCGCAATCCAGATTCTTTTGATGAGTTACCAGTACAGTAACCATACAAGGAAGTACTTAATTTATTAAGCTACTGCTTTTCTTAATCTCAGTGGAGATATTTACTGATAAACAGCGACGTACGCAGCATATTCATGTCGTTCCTAAATGAGCTTTTATCTCTCTCCCCTCACCACAAATCAGATTCTTCTGAGGAGTTCCCAGTACTTTATCCTTTCCCCTGTTTAATTACCTTAACAAGCTCCAGCTGTTTTTATTCTCAGAAGGTTTACTCCCTGATATACAGCTGCCTACCCCCTTCGAAAGTGCAGGTCCTAAATGAGCTTTTTTCTCTGTTCCCTCACCGCAATCCAGATTCTTTTGGGGTGTTACCAGTACAGTAACCATACCAGGAAGTCCTTAATTTATTAAGCTACTGCTTTTCTTAATCTCAGTGGAGATATTTACTGATAAACAGCTACCTACGCAGCATGTTCATGTCGTTCCTAAATGAGCTTTTATCTCTCTCCCCTCACCACAAATCAGATTCTTCTGAGGAGTTCCCAGTACATGATAATTTCCCCTGTGTAATTACCTTAACAAGATCCAGCTGTTTTTATTCTCAGAAGGTTTACTCCCTAATATACAGCTGCCTACCCCCTTCGTAAGTGCAGGTCCTAAATGAGCTTTTTTCTCTGTTCCCTCACCACAATCCAGATTCTTTTGGGGAGTTACCAGTACAGTAACCATACCAGGAAGTACTTAATTTATTAAGCTACTGCTTTTCTTAATCTCAGTGGAGATATTTACTGATAAACAGCTACCTACGCAGCATGTTCATGTCGTTCCTAAATGAGCTGTTATCTCTCTCTCTTAACCACAAATGAGATTGTCCTGAGGAGTTCCCAGTACTTTATCCTTTCCCCTGTGTAATTACCTTAACAAGCTCCAGCTGTTTTTATTCTCAGAAGGTTTACTCCCTGATATACAGCAGCCTACCCCTTCGTAAGTGCAGGTCCTAAATGAGCTTTTTTCTCTGTTCCCTCACCACAATCCAGATTCTTTTGGGGAGTTACCAGTACAGTAACCATACCAGGAAGTGCTTAATTTATTAAGCTACTGCTTTTCTTAATCTCAGTGGAGATATTTACTGATAAACAGCTACCTACGCAGCATGTTCATGTCGTTCTTAAATGAGCTTTATCTCTCTCCCCTCACCACAAATCAGATTCTTCTGAGAAGTTCCCAGTACATTATCCTTTCCCCTGTGTAATTACCTTAACAAGCTCCAGCTGTTTTTATTCTCAGAAGCTTTACTCCCTGATATACAGCTGCCTACCCCCTTCGTAAGTGCAGGTCCTAAATGAGCTTTTTTCTCTGTTCCCTCACCACAATCCAGATTCTTTTTGGGAGTTACCAGTACAGTAACCATACCAGGAAGCACTTAATTTTTTAAGCTACTGCTTTTCTTAATCTCAGTGGAGATATTTACTGATAAACAGCTACGTACGCAGCATGTTTATGTCGTTCCTAAATGAGCTTTTATCTCTCTCCCCTCACCACAAATCAGATTCTTCTGAGGAGTTCCCAGTACTTTATCCTTTCCCCTTTGTAATTACCTTAACAAGCTCCAGCTGTTTTTATTCTCAGAAGGTTTACTCCCTGATATACAGCTGCCTACCCCCTTCGAAAGTGCAGGTCCTAAATGAGCTTTTTTCTCTGTTCCCTCACCGCAATCCAGATTCTTTGGGGAGTTACCAGTACAGTAACCATACCAGGAAGTACTTAATTTATTAAGCTACTGCTTTTCTTAATCTCAGTGGAGATATTTACTGATAAACAGCTACCTACGCAGCATGTTCATGTCGTTCCTAAATGAGCTTTTATCTCTCTCCCCTCACCACAAATCAGATTCTTCTGAGGAGTACCAAGTACATTATCCTTTCCCCTGTGTAATTACCTTAACAAGCTCCAGCTGTTTTTATTCTCAGAAGGTTTACTCCCGGATATACAGCTGCCTACCCCCTTCGTAAGTATAGGTCCTAAATGAGCATTTTTCTCTGTTTCCTCATCACAATCCAGATTCTTCTGTGGAGTGACCAGTACAGTAACCATACCAGGAAGTACTTAATTTATTAAGCTACTGCTTTTCTTAATCTCAGTGGGGATATTTACTGATAAACAGCTACCTACGCAGCATGTTCATGTCGTTCCTAAATGAGCTTTTATCTCTCTCCCCTCACCACAAATCAGATTCTTCTGAGGAGTTCCCAGTACATTATCCTTTCCACTGTGTAATTACCTTAACAAGTTCCAGCTGTTTTTATTCTCAGAAGGTTTACGCCCTGATATACTGCTGCCTACCCCCTTCATAAGTGCAGGTCTTAATGAGCTTTTTTCTCTGTTCCCTCACCACAATCCAGATCCTTTTGGGGAGTTACCAGTACAGTAACCATACCAGGAAGTACTTAATTTATTAAGCTACTGCTTTTCTTAATCTCAGTGGAGATATTTACTGATAAACAGCTACCTATGCAGCATGTTCATGTCGTTCCTAAAAGAGCTTTTATCTCTCTCCCCTCACCACAAATCAGATTCTTCTGAGGAGTTCCCAGTACTTGATAATTTCCCCTGTGTAATTACCTTAACAAGCTCCAGCTGTTTTTATTCTCAGAAGGTTTACTCCCTGATATACAGCTGCCTACCCCCTTCGTAAGTGCAGGTCCTAAATGAGCTTTTTTCTCTGTTCCCTCACCACAATCCAGATTCTTTTGGGGAGTTACCAGTACAGTAACCGTACCAGGAAGTACTTAATTTATTAAGCTACTGCTTTTCTTAATCTTAGTGGAGATATTTACTGATAAACAGCTACTTACGCAGCATGTTCATGTCGTTCCTAAATGAGCTTTTATCTCTCTCCCCTCACCACGAATCAGATTCTTCTGAGGAATTCCCAGTACATTATCCTTTCCCCTGTGTAATTACCCTAACAAGCTCCAGGTGTTTTTATTCTCAGAAGGTTTACTCCCTGATATACCGCTGCCTACCACGTTCGAAAGTGTAGGTCCTAAATGAGCTTTTTTCTCTGTTCCCTCACCACAATCCAGATTCTTTGGGGAGTTACCAGTACAGTAACCATACCAGGAAGTACTTAATTTATTAAGCTACTGCTTTTCTTAATCTCAGTGGAGATATTTACTGATAGACAGCTACCTACGCAGCATGTTCATGTCGTTCCTAAATGAGCTTTTATCTCTCTCCCCTCACCACAAATCAGATTCTTCTGAGGAGTACCAAGTACATTATCCTTTCCCCTGTGTAATTACCTTAACAAGCTCCAGCTGTTTTTATTCTCAGAAGGTTTACTCCCGGATATACAGCTGCCTACCCCCTTCGTAAGTATAGGTCCTAAATGAGCATTTTTCTCTGTTCCCTCATCACAATCCAGATTCTTCTGTGGAGTGACCAGTACAGTAACCATACCAGGAAGTACTTAATTTATTAAGCTACTGCTTTTCTTAATCTCAGTGGGGATATTTACTGATAAACAGCTACGTATGCAGCATGTTCATGTCGTTCATAAATGAGCTTTTATCTCTCTCCCCTCACCACGAATCAGATTCTTCTGAGGAGTTCCCAGTACATTATCCTTTCCCCTGTGTAATTACCTTAACAAGCTCCAGCTGTTTTTATTCTCAGAAGCTTTGCTCCTTGATATACAGATGCCTACCCCCTTCGTAAGTGCAAGTCCTAAATGAGCTTTTTTCTCTGTTCCCTCACCGCAATCCAGATTCTTTTGATGAGTTACCAGTACAGTAACCATACCAGGAAGTAATTAATTTATTAAGCTACTGCTTTTCTTAATCTCAGTGGAGATATTTACTGATAAACAGCTACGTACGCAGCATGTTCATGTCGTTCCTAAATGAGCTTTTATCTCTCTCCCCTCACCACGAATCAGATTCTTCTGAGGAATTCCCAGTACATTATCTGTTCCCCTGTGTAATTACCCTAACAATCTCCAGGTGTTTTTATTCTCAGAAGGTTTACTCCCTGATATACAGCTGCCTACCCCCATCGTATGTGCAGGTCCTAAATGAGCTTTTTTCTCTGTTCCCTCACCACAATCCAGATTCTTTTGGGGAGTTACCAGTACAGTAACCATACCAGGAAGTACTTAATTTATTAAGCTACTGCCTTTCTTAATCTCAGTGGAGATATTTACTGATCAACAGAAACCTACGCAGCATGTTCATGTCGTTCCTAAATGAGCTTTAATCTCTCTCCCCTCACCACAAATCAGATTCTTTTGAGGAGTTCTCAGTACTTTATCCTTTCCCCTGTGGAATTACCTTAACAAGCTCCAGCTGTTTTTATTCTCAGAAGGTTTACTCCCTGATATACAGCTGCCTACCCCCTTCGTAAGTGCAGGTCCTAAATGAGCTTTTTTCTCTGTTCCCTCACCAAAATCCAGATTCTTCTGTGGAGTGACCAGTACAGTAACCATACCAGGAAGTACTTAATTTATTAAGCTACTGCTTTTCTTAATCTCAGTGGAGATATTTTCTGATAAACAGCTACGTATGCAGCATGTTCATGTCGTTCCTAAATGAGCTTTTGTCTCTCTCCCCTCACCACGAATCAGATTCTTCTGAGGAGATCCCAGTACATTACCCTTTCCCCTGTGTAATTACCTTAACAAGCTCCAGCTGTTTTTATTCTCAGAAGGTTTGCTCCCTGATATACAGATGCCTACCCCCTTCGTAAGTGCAAGTCCTAAATGAGCTTTTTTCTCTGTTCCCTCACCGCAATCCAGATTCTTTTGATGAGTTACCAGTACAGTAACCATACCAGGAAGTACTTAATTTATTAAGCTACTGCTTTTCTTAATCTCAGTGGAGATAATTACTGATAAACAGCGAAGTACGCAGCATGTTCATGTCATTCCTAAATGAGCTTTTATCTCTCTCCCCTCACCACAAATCAGATTCTTCTGAGGAGTTCCCAGTACTTTATCCTTTCCCCTGTGTAATTACCTTAACAAGCTCCAACTGTTTTTATTCTCAGAAGGTTTACTCCCTGATATACAGCTGCCTACCCCCTTCGAAAGTGCAGGTCCTAAATGAGCTTTTTTCTCTCTTCCCATACCGCAATCCAGATTCTTTTGGGGAGTTACCAGTACAGTAACCATACCAGGAAGTACTTAATTTATTAAGCTACTGCTTTTCTTAATCTCAGTGTAGATATTTACTGATAAACAGCTACCTACGCAGCATGTTCATGTCGTTCCTAAATGAGCTTTTATCTCTCTCCCCTCACCACAAATCAGATTCTTCTGAGGAGTTCCCAGTACATGATAATTTCCCCTGTGTAATTACCTTAACAAGATCCAGCTGTTTTTATTCTCAGAAGGTTTACTCCCTAATATACAGCTGCCTACCCCCTTCGTAAGTGCAGGTCCTAAATGAGCTTTTTTCTCTGTTCCCTCACCACAATCCAGATTCTTTTGGGGAGTTACCAGTACAGTAACCATACCAGGAAGTACTTAATTTATTAAGCTACTGCTTTTCTTAATCTCAGTGGAGATATTTACTGATAAACAGCTACCTACGCAGCATGTTCATGTCGTTCCTAAATGAGCTGTTATCTCTCTCTCTTAACCACAAATGAGATTGTCCTGAGGAGTTCCCAGTACTTTATCCTTTCCCCTGTGTCATTACCTTAACAAGCTCCAGCTGTTTTTATTCTCAGAAGGTTTACTCCCTGATATACAGCAGCCTACCCCTTCGTAAGTGCAGGTCCTAAATGAGCTTTTTTCTCTGTTCCCTCACCACAATCCAGATTCTTTTGGGGAGTTACCAGTACAGTAACCATACCAGGAAGTGCTTAATTTATTAAGCTACTGCTTTTCTTAATCTCAGTGGAGATATTTACTGATAAACAGCTACCTACGCAGCATGTTCATGTCGTTCTTAAATGAGCTTTATCTCTCTCCCCTCACCACAAATCAGATTCTTCTGAGAAGTTCCCAGTACATTATCCTTTCCCCTGTGTAATTACCTTAACAAGCTCCAGCTGTTTTTATTCTCAGAAGCTTTACTCCCTGATATACAGCTGCCTACCCCCTTCGTAAGTGCAGGTCCTAAATGAGCTTTTTTCTCTGTTCCCTCACCACAATCCAGATTCTTTTTGGGAGTTACCAGTACAGTAACCATACCAGGAAGCACTTAATTTTTTAAGCTACTGCTTTTCTTAATCTCAGTGGAGATATTTACTGATAAACAGCTACGTACGCAGCATGTTTATGTCGTTCCTAAATGAGCTTTTATCTCTCTCCCCTCACCACAAATCAGATTCTTCTGAGGAGTTCCCAGTACTTTATCCTTTCCCCTTTGTAATTACCTTAACAAGCTCCAGCTGTTTTTATTCTCAGAAGGTTTACTCCCTGATATACAGCTGCCTACCCCCTTCGTAAGTGCAGGTCCTAAATGAGCTTTTTTCTCTGTTCCCTCACCACAATGCAGATTCTTTTGGGGAGTTACCAGTACAGTAACCATACCAGGAAGTACTTAATTTATTAAGCTACTGCTTTTCTTAATCTCAGTGGAGATATTTACTGATAAACAGCAACCTACGCAGCATGTTCATATCGTTCCTAAATGAGCTTTAATCTCTCTCCCCTCACCACAAATCAGATTCTTTTGAGGAGTTCTCAGTACTTTATCCTTTCCCCTGTGTCATTACCTTAACAAGTTTCAGCTGTTTTTATTCTCAGAAGGTTTACTCCCTGATATACAGCTGCCTACCCCCTTCGTAAGTGCAGGTCCTAAATGAGCTTTTTTCTCTGTTCCCTTACCACAATCCAGATTCTTTTGGGGAGTTACCAGTACAGTAACCGTACCAGGAAGTACTTAATTTATTAAGCTACTGCTTTTCTTCATCTCAGTGGAGATATTTACTGATAAACAGCTACTTACGCAGCATGTTCATCTCGTTCCTAAATGAGCTTTTATCTCTCTCCCCTCACCACAAATCAGATTCTTCTGAGGAGTTCCCAGTACATTATCCTTTCCCTGTGTAATTACCTTAACAAGCTCCAACTGTTTTTATTCTCAGAAAGTTTACTCCCTGATATACAGCTGCCTACCCCCTTCGTAAGTGCAGGTCCTAAATGAGCTTTTTTCTCTGTTCCCTCACCACAATCCACATTCTTTTGGGGACTTACCAGTACAGTAACCATACCAGGAAGTACTTAATTTATTAAGCTACTGCTTTTCTTAATCTCAGTGGAGATATTTACTGATAAACAGCTACCTACGCAGCATGTTCATGTCGTTCCTAAATGAGCTTTTATCTCTCTCCCCTCACCACAAATCAGATTCTTCTGAGGAGTTCCCAGTACATTATCCTTTCCACTGTGTAATTACCTTAACAAGTTCCAGCTGTTTTTATTCTCAGAAGGTTTAGGCCCTGATATACTACTGCCTACCCCCTTCATAAGTGCAGGTCTTAATGAGCTTTTTTCTCTGTTCCCTCACCACAATCCAGTTTCTTTTGGGGAGTTACCAGTACAGTAACCATACCAGGAAGTACTTAATTTATTAAGCTACTGCTTTTCTTAATCTCAGTGGAGATATTTACTGATAAACAGCTACCTACGCAGCATGTTCATGTCGTTCCTAAATGAGCTTTTATCTCTCTCCCCTCACCACAAATCAGATTCTTCTGAGGAGTTCCCAGTACATGATAATTTCCCCTGTGTAATTACCTTAACAAGCTCCAGCTGTTTTTATTCTCAGAAGGTTTACTCCCTAATATATAGCAGCCTACCCCCTTCGTAAGTGCAGGTCCTAAATGAGCTTTTTTCTCTGTTCCCTCACCACAATCCAGATTCTTTTGGGGAGTTACCAGTACAGTAACCATACCAGGAAGTGCTTAATTTATTAAGCTACTGCTTTTCTTAATCTCAGTGGAGATATTTACTGATAAACAGCTACCTACGCAGCATGTTCATGTCGTTCTTAAATGAGCTTTATCTCTCTCCCCTCACCACAAATCAGATTCTTCTGAGAAGTTCCCAGTACATTATCCTTTCCCCTGTGTAATTACCTTAACAATCTCCAGCTGTTTTTATTCTCAGAAGCTTTACTCCCTGATATACAGCTGCCTAACCCCTTCGTAAGTGCAGGTCATAAATGAGTTTTTTCTCTATTCCCTCACCACAATCCAGATTCTTTTTGGGAGTTACCAGTACAGTAACCATACAAGGAAGTACTTAATTTATTAAGCTACTGCTTTTCTTAATCTCAGTGGAGATATTTACTGATAAACAGCTACCTACGCAGCATGTTCATGTCGTTCCTAAATGAGCTTTTATCTCTCTCCGCTCACCACAAATCAGATTCTTCTGAGGAGTTCAGAGTACATTATCCTTTCCCCTGTGTTATTACCTTAACAAGCTCCAGCTGTTTTTATTCTCAGAAGGTTTACTCCCTGATATACAGCTGCCTACCCCCTTCGTCATTGCAGGTCCTAAATGAGCTTTTTTCTCTGTTCCCTCACCACAATCCAGATTATTTTGGGGAGTTACCAGTACAGTAACCATACCAGGAAGTACTTAATTTATTAAGCTACTGCTTTTCTTAATCTCAGTGGAGATATTTACTGATAAACAGCTACCTACGCAGCATGTTCATGTCGTTCCTAAATGAGCTTTTATCTCTCTTCCCTCACCACAAATCAGATTCTTCTGAGGAGTTCCCAGTACATTATCCTTTCCCCTGTGTAATTACCTTAACAAGCTCCAGCTGTTTTTATTCTCAGAAGGTTTACTCCCTGATATACAGCTGCCTATCCCCTTCGTCAGTGCAGGTCCTAAATGAGCTTTTTTCTCTGTTCCCTCACCACAATCCAGATTCTTTTGGGGAGTTACCAGTACAGTAACCAAACCAGGAAGTACTTAATTTATTAAGCTACTGCTTTTCTTAATCTCAGTGGAGATATTTCCTGATAAACAGCTACCTACGCAGCATGTTCATATCGTTCCTAAATGAGCTTTTATCTCTCTCCCCTCACCACAAATCAGATTCTTCTGAGGAGTTCCCAGTACATTATCCTTTCCCCTGTGTAATTACCTTAACAAGCTCCAGCTGTTTTTATTCTCAGAAGGTTTACTCCCTGATATACAGCTGCCTACCCCTTCGTAAGTGCAGGTCCTAAATGAGCTTTTTTCTCCGTTCCCTCACCACAATCCAGATTCTTTTGGGGAGTTACCAGTACAGTAACCATACCAGGAATTACTTAATTTACTAAGCTACTGCTTTTCTTAATCTCAGTGGAGATATTTACTGATAAACAGCTACCTACGCAGCATGTTCATGTCGTTCTTAAATGAGCTTTTATCTCTCTCCCCTCACCACAAATCAGATTCTTCTGAGAAGTTCCAAGTACATTATCCTTTCCCCTGTGTAATTACCTTAACAAGCTCCAGCTGTTTTTATTCTCAGAAGCTTTACTCCCTGATATACAGCTGCCTACCCTCTTCGTAAGTGCAGGTCCTAAATGAGCTTTTTTCTCTGTTCCCTCACCACAATCCAGATTCTTTTGGGGAGTTACCAGTACAGTAACCATACCAGGAAGTACTTAATTTATTAAGCTACTGCTTTTCTTAATCTCAGTGGAGATATTTACTGATAAACAGCTACCTACGCAGCATGTTCATGTCGTTCCTAAATGAGCTTTTATCTCTCTCCCCTCACCACGAATCAGATTCTTCTGAGGAGTTGCCAGTACATTATCCTTTCCCCTGTGTAATTACCTTAACAAGCTCCAGCTGTTTTTATTCTCAGAAGGTTTACTCCCTGATATACAGCTGCCTACCCCCTTCGTAAGTGCAGGTCCTAAATGAGCTTTTTTCTCTGTTCCCTCACCACAATCCAGATTCTTTTGGGGAGTTACCAGTACAGTAACCATACCAGGAAGTACTTAATTTATTAAGCTACTGCTTTTCTTAATCTCAGTGGAGATATTTACTGATAAACAGCTACCTACCCAGCATGTTCATGTCGTTCCTAAATGAGCTTTTATCTCTCTCCCCTCACCACAAATCAGATTCTTCTGAGGAGTTCCCAGTACATTATCCTTTCCCCTGTGTAATTACCTTAACACGCTCCAGCTGTATTTTTTCTCAGAAGGTTTACTCACTGATATACAGCTGCCTACCCCGTTCGTAAGTGCAGGTCCTAAATGAGCTTTTTTCTCTGTTCCTTCACCACAATCCAGGTTCTTTTGGGGAGTTACCAGTACAGTAACCATACCAGGAAGTACTTAATTTATTAAGCTACTGCTTTTCTTAATCTCAGTGGAGATATTTCCTGATAAACAGCTACCTACGCAGCATGTTCATGTCATTACTAAATGAGCTTTTATCTCTCTCCCCTCACCACAAATCAGATGCTTCTGAGGAGTTCCCAGTACATTATCCTTTCCACTGTGTAATTAAGTTAACAAGCTCCAGCTGTTTTTATTCTCAGAAGGTTTACTCCCTGATATACTGCTGCCTACCCCCTTCGTAAGTGCAGGTCCTAAATGAGCGTTTTTCTCTGTTCCCTCACCACAATCCAGATTCTTTTGGGGAGTTACCAGTACAGTAACCATACCAGGAAGTACTTAATTTATTAAGCTACTGCTTTTCTTAATCTCAGTGGAGATATTTACTGATAAACAGCTACCTACGCAGCATGTTCATGTCGTTCCTAAATGAGCTTTTATCTCTCTCCCCTCACCACAAATCAGATTCTTCTGAGGAGTTCCCAGTACATTATCCTTTCCCCTGTGTAATTACCTTAACAAGCTCCAGCTGTTTTTATTCTCAGAAGGTTTACTCCCTGATATACAGCTGCCTACCCCCTTCGTAAGTGCAGGTCCTAAATGAGCTTTTTTCTCTGTTCCCTCACCACAATCCAGATTCTTTTGGGGAGTTACCAGTACAGTAACCATACCAGGAAGTACTTAATTTATTAAGCTACTGCTTTTCTTAATCTCAGTGGAGATATTTACTGATAAACAGCTACCTACGCAGCATGTTCATGTCGTTCCTAAATGAGCTTTTATCTCTCTCCCCTCACCACAAATCAGATTCTTTGAGGAGTTCTCAGTACTTTATCCTTTCCCCTGTGTCATTACCTTAACAAGTTTCAGCTGTTTTTATTCTCAGAAGGTTTACTCCCTGATATACAGCTGCCTACCCCCTTCGTAAGTGCAGGTCCTAAATGAGCTTTTTTCTCTGTTCCCTTACCACAATCCAGATTCTTTTGGGGAGTTACCAGTACAGTAACCGTACCAGGAAGTACTTAATTTATTAAGCTACTGCTTTTCTTAATCTCAGTGGAGATATTTACTGATAAACAGCTACCTACGCAGCATGTTCATGTCGTTCCTAAATGAGCTTTTATCTCTCTCCCCTCACCACAAATCAGATTCTTCTGAGGAGTTCCCAGTACATTATCCTTTCCCTGTGTAATTACCTTAACAAGCTCCAACTGTTTTTATTCTCAGAAAGTTTACTCCCTGATATACAGCTGCCTACCCCCTTCGTAAGTGCAGGTCCTAAATGAGCTTTTTTCTCTGCTCCCTCACCACAATCCAGATTCTTTTGGGGAGTTACCAGTACAGTAACCATACCAGGAAGTACTTAATTTATTAAGCTACTGCTTTTCTTAATCTCAGCGGAGATATTTACTGATAAACAGCTACCTACGCAGCATGTTCATGTCGTTCCTAAATGAGCTTTTATCTCTCTCCCCTCACCACAAATCAGATTCTTCTGAGGAGTTCCCAGTACATTATCCTTTCCACTGTGTAATTACCTTAACAAGTTCCAGCTGTTTTTATTCTCAGAATGTTTAGGCCCTGATATACTACTGCCTACCCCCTTCATAAGTGCAGGTCTTAATGAGCTTTTTTCTCTGTTCCCTCACCACAATCCAGTTTCTTTTGGGGAGTTACCAGTACAGTAACCATACCAGGAAGTACTTAATTTATTAAGCTACTGCTTTTCTTAATCTCAGTGGAGATATTTACTGATAAACAGCTACCTACGCAGCATGTTCATGTCGTTCCTAAATGAGCTTTTATCTCTCTCCCCTCACCACAAATCAGATTCTTCTGAGGAGTTCCCAGTACATGATAATTTCCCCTGTGTAATTACCTTAACAAGCTCCAGCTGTTTTTATTCTCAGAAGGTTTACTCCCTAATATACAGCAGCCTACCCCCTTCGTAAGTGCAGGTCCTAAATGAGCTTTTTTCTCTGTTCCCTCACCACAATCCAGATTCTTTTGGGGAGTTACCAGTACAGTAACCATACCAGGAAGTGCTTAATTTATTAAGCTACTGCTTTTCTTAATCTCAGTGGAGATATTTACTGATAAACAGCTACCTACGCAGCATGTTCATGTCGTTCTTAAATGAGCTTTATCTCTCTCCCCTCACCACAAATCAGATTCTTCTGAGAAGTTCCCAGTACATTATCCTTTCCCCTGTGTAATTACCTTAACAAGCTACAGCTGTTTTTATTCTCAGAAGCTTTACTCCCTGATATACAGCTGCCTAACCCCTTCGTAAGTGCAGGTCATAAATGAGTTTTTTCTCTGTTCCCTCACCACAATCCAGATTCTTTTTGGGAGTTACCAGTACAGTAACCATACAAGGAAGTACTTAATTTATTAAGCTACTGCTTTTCTTAATCTCAGTGGAGATATTTACTGATAAACAGCTACGTACGCAGCATGTTCATGTCGTTCCTAAATGAGCTTTTATCTCTCTCCGCTCACCACAAATCAGATTCTTCTGAGGAGTTCAGAGTACATTATCCTTTCCCCTGTGTAATTACCTTAACAAGCTCCAGCTGTTTTTATTCTCAGAAGGTTTACTCCCTGATATACAGCTGCCTACCCCCTTCGTCATTGCAGGTCCTAAATGAGCTTTTTTCTCTGTTCCCTCACCACAATCCAGATTATTTTGGGGAGTTACCAGTACAGTAACCATACCAGGAAGTACTTAATTTATTAAGCTACTGCTTTTCTTAATCTCAGTGGAGATATTTACTGATAAACAGCTACCTACGCAGCATGTTCATGTCGTTCCTAAATGAGCTTTTATCTCTCTCCCCTCACCACAAATCAGATTCTTCTGAGGAGTTCCCAGTACATTATCCTTTCCCCTGTGTAATTACCTTAACAAGCTCCAGCTGTTTTTATTCTCAGAAGGTTTACTCCCTGATATACAGCTGCCTACCCCCTTCGTCAGTGCAGGTCCTAAATGAGCTTTTTTCTCTGTTCCCTCACCACAATCCAGATTCTTTTGGGGAGTTACCAGTACAGTAACCAAACCAGGAAGTACTTAATTTATTAAGCTACTGCTTTTCTTAATCTCAGTGGAGATATTTCCTGATAAACAGCTACCTACGCAGCATGTTCATATCGTTCCTAAATGAGCTTTTATCTCTCTCCCCTCACCACAAATCAGATTCTTCTGAGGAGTTCCCAGTACATTATCCTTTCCCCTGTGTAATTACCTTAACAAGCTCCAGCTGTTTTTATTCTCAGAAGGTTTACTCCCTGATATACAGCTGCCTACCCCTTCGTAAGTGCAGGTCCTAAATGAGCTTTTTTCTCCGTTCCCTCACCACAATCCAGATTCTTTTGTGGTGTTACCAGTACAGTAACCATACCAGGAAGTACTTAATTTATTAAGCTACTGCTTTTCTTAATCTCAGTGGAGATATTTACTGATAAACAGGTACCTACGCAGCATGTTCATGTCGTTCCTAAATGAGCTTTTATCGCTCTCCCCTCACCACAAATCAGATTCTTCTGAATTGTGCCAAGTACATTATCCTTTCCCCTGTGTAATTACCTTAACAAGTTCCAGCTGTTTTTATTCGCAGAAGGTTTACTCCCTGATATACAGCTGCCTACCCCCTTCGTAAGTGCAGGTCCTAAATGAGCTTTTTTCTCTGTTCCCTCACCACAATCCAGATTCTTTTGGGGAGTTACCAGTACAGTAACAATACCAGGAAGTACTTAATTTATTAAGCTACTGCTTTTCTTAATCTCAGTGGAGATATTTACTGATAAAGAGCTACCTACGAAGCATGTTCATGTCGTTCCTAAATGAGCTTTTATCTCTCTCCCCTCACCACAAATCAGATTCTTCTGAGGACTTCCCAGTACATTATCCTTTCCCCTGTGTAATTACCTTAAGAAGCTCCAGCTGTTTTTATTCTCAGAAGGTTTACTCCCTGATATACAGCTGCCTACCCCAGTCGAAAGTGCAGGTCCTAAATGAGCTTTTTTCTCTGTTCCCTCACCACAATCCAGATTCTTTTGGGGAGTTACCAGTACAGTAACCATACCAGGGAGTACTTAATTTACTAAGCTACTCCTTTTTTAATCTCAGTGGAGATATTTACTGATAAACAGCTACCTACGCAGCATGTTCATGTCGTTCCTAAATGAGCTTTTATCTCTCTCCCCTCACCACAAATCAGATTCTTCTGAGGAGTTGCCAGTACATTATCCTTTCCCCTGTGTAATTACCTTAACAAGCTCCAGCTGTTTTTATTCTCAGAAGGTTTACTCCCTGATATACAGCTGCCTACCCCCTTCGTAAGTGCAGGTCCTAAATGAGCATTTTTCTCTGTTCCCTCACCACAATCCAGATTCTTTTGGGGACTTACCAGTACAGTAACCATACCAGGAAGTACTTAATTTATTAAGCTACTCCTTTTCTTAATCTCAGTGGAGATATTTACTGATAAACAGCTACCTACGCAGCATGTTCATGTCGTTCCTAAATGAGCTTTTATCTCTCTCCCCTCACCACAAATCAGATTCTTCTGAGGAGTTCCCAGTACTTGATAATTTCCCCTGTGTAATTACCTTAACAAGCTCCAGCTGTTTTTATTCTCAGAAGGTTTACTCCCTAATACACAGCTGCCTACCCCCTTCGTAAGTGCAGGTCCTAAATGAGCTTTTTCCTCTGTTCCCTCACCACAATCCAGATTCTTTTGGGGAGTTACCAGTACAGTAACCATACCAGGAAGTACTTAATTTATTAAGCTACTGCTTTTCTTAACCTCAGTGGAGATATTTACTGATAAACAGCTACCAACGCAGCATGTTCATGTCGTTCTTAAATGAGCTTTTATCTCTCTCCCCTCACCACAAATCAGATTCTTCTGAGGAGTTCCCAGTACATTATCCTTTCCCCTGTGTAATTACCTTAACAAGCTCCAGCTGTTTTTATTCTCAGAAGGTTTACTCCCTGATATACAGCTGCCTACCCCCTTCGTCAGTGCAGGTCCTAAATGAGCTTTTTTCTCTGTTCCCTCACCACAATCCAGATTCTTTTGGGGAGTTACCAGTACAGTAACCAAACCAGGAAGTACTTAATTTATTAAGCTACTGCTTTTCTTAATCTCAGTGGAGATATTTCCTGATAAACAGCTACCTACGCAGCATGTTCATATCGTTCCTAAATGAGCTTTTATCTCTCTCCCCTCACCACAAATCAGATTCTTCTGAGGAGTTCCCAGTACATTATCCTTTCCCCTGTGTAATTACCTTAACAAGCTCCAGCTGTTTTTATTCTCAGAAGGTTTACTCCCTGATATACAGCTGCCTACCCCTTCGTAAGTGCAGGTCCTAAATGAGCTTTTTTCTCCGTTCCCTCACCACAATCCAGATTCTTTTGTGGTGTTACCAGTACAGTAACCATACCAGGAAGTACTTAATTTATTAAGCTACTGCTTTTCTTAATCTCAGTGGAGATATTTACTGATAAACAGGTACCTACGCAGCATGTTCATGTCGTTCCTAAATGAGCTTTTATCGCTCTCCCCTCACCACAAATCAGATTCTTCTGAATTGTGCCAAGTACATTATCCTTTCCCCTGTGTAATTACCTTAACAAGTTCCAGCTGTTTTTATTCGCAGAAGGTTTACTCCCTGATATACAGCTGCCTACCCCCTTCGTAAGTGCAGGTCCTAAATGAGCTTTTTTCTCTGTTCCCTCACCACAATCCAGATTCTTTTGGGGAGTTACCAGTACAGTAACAATACCAGGAAGTACTTAATTTATTAAGCTACTGCTTTTCTTAATCTCAGTGGAGATATTTACTGATAAAGAGCTACCTACGCAGCATGTTCATGTCGTTCCTAAATGAGCTTTTATCTCTCTCCCCTCACCACAAATCAGATTCTTCTGAGGACTTCCCAGTACATTATCCTTTCCCCTGTGTAATTACCTTAAGAAGCTCCAGCTGTTTTTATTCTCAGAAGGTTTACTCCCTGATATACAGCTGCCTACCCCAGTCGAAAGTGCAGGTCCTAAATGAGCTTTTTTCTCTGTTCCCTCACCACAATCCAGATTCTTTTGGGGAGTTACCAGTACAGTAACCATACCAGGGAGTACTTAATTTACTAAGCTACTCCTTTTTTAATCTCAGTGGAGATATTTACTGATAAACAGCTACCTACGCAGCATGTTCATGTCGTTCCTAAATGAGCTTTTATCTCTCTCCCCTCACCACAAATCAGATTCTTCTGAGGAGTTGCCAGTACATTATCCTTTCCCCTGTGTAATTACCTTAACAAGCTCCAGCTGTTTTTATTCTCAGAAGGTTTACTCCCTGATATACAGCTGCCTACCCCCTTCGTAAGTGCAGGTCCTAAATGAGCATTTTTCTCTGTTCCCTCACCACAATCCAGATTCTTTTGGGGACTTACCAGTACAGTAACCATACCAGGAAGTACTTAATTTATTAAGCTACTCCTTTTCTTAATCTCAGTGGAGATATTTACTGATAAACAGCTACCTACGCAGCATGTTCATGTCGTTCCTAAATGAGCTTTTATCTCTCTCCCCTCACCACAAATCAGATTCTTCTGAGGAGTTCCCAGTACTTGATAATTTCCCCTGTGTAATTACCTTAACAAGCTCCAGCTGTTTTTATTCTCAGAAGGTTTACTCCCTAATACACAGCTGCCTACCCCCTTCGTAAGTGCAGGTCCTAAATGAGCTTTTTTCTCTGTTCCCTCACCACAATCCAGATTCTTTTGGGGAGTTACCAGTACAGTAACCATACCAGGAAGTACTTAATTTATTAAGCTACTGCTTTTCTTAACCTCAGTGGAGATATTTACTGATAAACAGCTACCAACGCAGCATGTTCATGTCGTTCTTAAATGAGCTTTATCTCTCTCCCCTCACCACAAATCAGATTCTTCTGAGAAATTCCCAGTACATTATCCTTTCCCCTGTGTAATTAGCTTAACATGCTCCAGCTGTTTTTATTCTCAGAAGCTTTACTCCCTGATATACAGCTGCCTAAACCCTTCGTAAGTGCAGGTCATAAATGAGTTTTTTCTCTGTTCCCTCACCACAATCCAGATTCTTTTTGGGAGTTACCAGTACAGTAACCATACAAGGAAGTACTTAATTTATTAAGCTACTGCTTTTCTTAATCTCAGTGGAGATATTTACTGATAAACAGCTACGTACAAAGCATGTTCATGTCGTTCCTAAATGAGCTTTTATCTCTCTCCCCTCACTACAAATCAGATTCTTCTGAGGAGTTCCCAGTACATTATCCTTTCCCCTGTGTAATTACCTTAACAAGCTCCAGCTGTTTTTATTCTCAGAAGGTTTACTCCCTGATATACAGCTGCCTAACCCTTCGTAAGTGCAGGTCCTAAATGAGCTTTTTTCTCTGTTCCCTCACCACAATCCAGATTATTTTGGGGAGTTACCAGTACAGTAACCATACCAGGAAGTACTTAATTTATTAAGCTACTGCTTTTCTTAATCTCAGTGGAGATATTTACTGATAAACAGCTACCTACGCAGCATGTTCATGTCGTTCCTAAATGAGCTTTTATCTCTCTCCCCTCACCACAAATCAGATTCTTCTTAGGAGTTCCCAGTACATTATCCTTTCCCCTGTGTAATTACCTTAACAAGCTCCAGCTGTTTTTATTCTCAGAAGGTTTACTCCCTGATATACAGCTGCCTACCCCCTTCGTCAGTGCAGGTCCTAAATGAGCTTTTTTCTCTGTTCCCTCACCACAATCCAGATTCTTTTGGGGAGTTACCAGTACAGTAACCAAACCAGGAAGTACTTAATTTATTAAGCTACTGCTTTTCTTAATCTCAGTGGAGATATTTCCTGATAAACAGCTACCTACGCAGCATGTTCATATCGTTCCTAAATGAGCTTTTATCTCTCTCCCCTCACCACAAATCAGATTCTTCTGAGGAGTTCCCAGTACATTATCCTTTCCCCTGTGTAATTACCTTAACAAGCTCCAGCTGTTTTTATTCTCAGAAGGTTTACTCCCTGATATACAGCTGCCTACCCCTTCGTAAGTGCAGGTCCTAAATGAGCTTTTTTCTCCGTTCCCTCACCACAATCCAGATTGTTTTGTGGTGTTACCAGTACAGTAACCATACCAGGAAGTACTTAATTTATTAAGCTACTGCTTTTCTTAATCTCAGTGGAGATATTTACTGATAAACAGGTACCTACGCAGCATGTTCATGTCGTTCCTAAATGAGCTTTTATCGCTCTCCCCTCACCACAAATCAGATTCTTCTGAATTGTGCCAAGTACATTATCCTTTCCCCTGTGTAATTACCTTAACAAGCTCCAGCTGTTTTTATTCTCAGAATGTTTACTCCCTGATATACAGCTGCCTACCCCCTTCGTAAGTGCAGGTCCTAAATGAGCTTTTTTCTCTGTTCCCTCACCACAATCCAGATTCTTTTTGGGAGTTACCAGTACAGTAACCATACCAGGAAGCACTTAATTTTTTAAGCTACTGCTTTTCTTAATCTCAGTGGAGATATTTACTGATAAACAGCTACGTATGCAGCATGTTTATGTCGTTCCTAAATGAGCTTTTATCTCTCTCCCCTCACCACAAATCAGATTCTTCTGAGGAGTTCCCAGTACATTATCCTTTCCACTGTGTAATTAAGTTAACAAGCTCCAGCTGTTTTTATTCTCAGAAGGTTTACTCCCTGATATACTGCTGCCTACCCCCTTCGTAAGTGCAGGTCCTAAATGAGCGTTTTTCTCTGTTCCCTCACCACAATCCAGATTCTTTTGGGGAGTTACCAGTACAGTAACCATACCAGGAAGTACTTAATTTATTAAGCTACTGCTTTTCGTAATCTCAGTGGAGATATTTACTGATAAACAGCTACCTATGCAGCATGTTCATGTCGTTCCTAAATGAGCTTTTATCTCCCTCCCCTCACCACAAATCAGATTCTTCTGAGGAGTTCCCAGTACATTATCCTTTCCCCTGTGTAATTACCTTAACAAGCTCCAGCTGTTTTTATTCTCAGAAGGTTTGCTCCCTGATATACAGATGCCTACCCCCTTCGTAAGTGCAAGTCCTAAATGAGCTTTTTTCTCTGTTCCCTCACCGCAATCCAGATTCTTTTGATGAGTTACCAGTACAGTAACCATACCAGGAAGTACTTAATTTATTAAGCTACTGCTTTTCTTAATCTCAGTGGAGATATTTACTGATAAACAGCGACGTACGCAGCATGTTTATGTCGTTCCTAAATGAGCTTTTATCTCTCTCCCCTCACCACAAATCAGATTCTTCTGAGGAGTTCCCAGTACTTTATCCTTTCCCCTTTGTAATTACCTTAACAAGCTCCAGATGTTTTTATTCTCAGAAGGTTTACTCCCTGATATACAGCTGCCTACCCCCTTCGAAAGTGCAGGTCCTAAATGAGCTTTTTTCTCTGTTCCCTCACCGCAATCCAGATTCTTTTGGGGAGTTACCAGTACAGTAACCATACCAGGAAGTACTTAATTTATTAAGCTACTGCTTTTCTTAATCTCAGTGTAGATATTTACTGATAAACAGCTACCTACGCAGCATGTTCATGTCGTTCTTAAATGAGCTTTTATCTCTCTCCCCTCACCACAAATCAGATTCTTCTGAGGAGTTCCCAGTACTTGATAATTTCCCCTGTGTAATTACCTTAACAAGCTCCAGCTGTTTTTATTCTCAGAAGGGTTACTCCCTGATATACAGCTGCCTACCCCCTTCGTAAGTGCAGGTCCTAAATGAGCTTTTTTCTCTATTCCCTCACCACAATCCAGATTCTTTTGGGGAGTTACCAGTACAGTAACCGTACCAGGAAGTACTTAATTTATTAAGCTACTGCTTTTCTTAATCTTAGTGGAGATATTTACTGATAAACAGCTACTTACGCAGCATGTTCATGTCGTTCCTAAATGAGCTTTCATCTCTCTCCACTCACCACGAATCAGATTCTTCTGAGGAATTCCCAGTACATTATCCTTTCCCCTGTGTAATTACCCTAACAAGCTCCAGGTGTTTTTATTCTCAGAAGGTTTACTCCCTGATATACCGCTGCCTACCACGTTCGAAAGTGTAGGTCCTAAATGAGCTTTTTTCTCTGTTCCCTCACCACAATCCAGATTCTTTGGGGAGTTACCAGTACAGTAACCATACCAGGAAGTACTTAATTTATTAAGCTACTGCTTTTCTTAATCTCAGTGGAGATATTTACTGATAAACAGCTACCTACGCAGCATGTTCATGTCGTTCCTAAATGAGCTTTTATCTCTCTCCACTCACCACAAATCAGATTCTTCTGAGGAGTACCAAGTACATTATCCTTTCCCCTGTGTAATTACCTTAACAAGCTCCAGCTGTTTTTATTCTCAGAAGGTTTACTCCCGGATATACAGCTGCCTACCCCCTTCGTAAGTATAGGTCCTAAATGAGCATTTTTCTCTGTTCCCTCATCACAATCCAGATTCTTCTGTGGAGTGACCAGTACAGTAACCATACCAGGAAGTACTTAATTTATTAAGCTACTGCTTTTCTTAATCTCAGTGGGGATATTTACTGATAAACAGCTACGTATGCAGCATGTTCATGTCGTTCATAAATGAGCTTTTATCTCTCTCCCCTCACCACGAATCAGATTCTTCTGAGGAGTTCCCAGTACATTATCCTTTCCCCTGTGTAATTACCTTAACAAGCTCCAGCTGTTTTTATTCTCAGAAGCTTTGCTCCTTGATATACAGATGCCTACCCCCTTCGTAAGTGCAAGTCCTAAATGAGCATTTTTCTCTGTTCCCTCACCGCAATCCAGATTCTTTTGATGAGTTACCAGTACAGTAACCATACCAGGAAGTACTGAATTTATTATGCTACTGCTTTTCTTAATCTCAGTGGAGATATTTACTGATAAACAGCGACGTACGCAGCATGTTTATGTCGTTCCTAAATGAGCTTTTATCTCTCTCCCCTCACCACAAATCAGATTCTTCTGAGGAGTTCCCAGTACTTTATCCTTTCCCCTTTGTAATTACCTTAACAAGCTCCAGATGTTTTTATTCTCAGAAGGTTTACTCCCTGATATACAGCTGCCTACCCCCTTCGAAAGTGCAGGTCCTAAATGAGCTTTTTTCTCTGTTCCCTCACCGCAATCCAGATTCTTTTGGGGAGTTACCAGTACAGTAACCATACCAGGAAGTACTTAATTTATTAAGCTACTGCTTTTCTTAATCTCAGTGTAGATATTTACTGATAAACAGCTACCTACGCAGCATGTTCATGTCGTTCCTAAATGAGCTTTTATCTCTCTCCCCTCACCACAAATCAGATTCTTCTGAGGAGTTCCCAGTACTTGATAATTTCCCCTGTGTAATTACCTTAACAAGCTCCAGCTGTTTTTATTCTCAGAAGGTTTACTCCCTGATATACAGCTGCCTACCCCCTTCGTAAGTGCAGGTCCTAAATGAGCTTTTTTCTCTGTTCCCTCACCACAATCCAGATTCTTTTGGGGAGTTACCAGTACAGTAACCATACCAGGAAGTACTTAATTTATTAAGCTACTGCTTTTCTTAATCTCAGTGGAGATATTTACTGATAAACAGCTACCTACGCAGCATGTTCATGTCGTTCCTAAATGAGCTTTTATCTCTCTCCCCTCACCACAAATCAGATTCTTCTGAGGAGTTCCCAGTACATTATCCTTTCCACTGTGTAATTACCTTAACAAGTTCCAGCTGTTTTTTTTCTTAGAAGGTATACGCCCTGATATACTGCTGCCTACCCCCTTCATAAGTGCAGGTCTTAATGAGCTTTTTTCTCTGTTCCCTCACCACAATCCAGATCCTTTTGGGGAGTTACCAGTACAGTAACCATACCAGGAAGTACTTAATTTATTAAGCTACTGCTTTTCTTAATATCAGTGGAGATATTTACTGATAAACAGCTACCTATGCAGCATGTTCATGTCGTTCCTAAATGAGCTTTTATCTCTCTCCCCTCACCACAAATCAGATTCTTCTGAGGAGTTCCCAGTACTTGATAATTTCCCCTGTGTAATTACCTTAACAAGCTCCAGCTGTTTTTATTCTCAGAAGGTTTACTCCCTGATATACAGCTGCCTACCCCCTTCGTAAGTGCAGGTCCTAAATGAGCTTTTTTCTCTGCTCCCTCACCACAATCCAGATTCTTTTGGGGAGTTACCAGTACAGTAACCGTACCAGGAAGTACTTAATTTATTAAGCTACTGCTTTTCTTAATCTTAGTGGAGATATTTACTGATAAACAGCTACGTACGCAGCATGTTCATGTCGTTCCTAAATGAGCTTTTATCTCTCTCCCCCTCACCACGAATCAGATTCTTCTGAGGAATTCCCAGTACATTATCCTTTCCCCTGTGTAATTACCCTAACAAGCTCCAGGTGTTTTTATTCTCAGAACGTTTACTCCCTGACATACCGCTGCCTACCACGTTCGAAAGTGTAGGTCCTAAATGAGCTTTTTTCTCTGTTCCCTAACCACAATCCAGATTCTTTGGGGAGTTACCAGTACAGTAACCATACCAGGAAGTACTTAATTTATTAAGCTACTGCTTTTCTTAATCTCAGTGGAGATATTTACTGATAAACAGCTACCTACGCAGCATGTTCATGTCGTTCCTAAATGAGCTTTTATCTCTCTCCCCTCACCACAAATCAGATTCTTCTGAGGAGTACCAAGTACATTATCCTTTCCCCTGTGTAATTACCTTAACAAGCTCCAGCTGTTTTTATTCTCAGAAGGTTTACTCCCGGATAT
>NW_025956106.1:0-42733 GCF_023159225.1 Perognathus longimembris pacificus | reverse complement strand
TCCCCAAAAGAATCTGGATTGTGGTGAGGGAACAGAGAAAAAAGCTCATTTTGGACCTGCACTTACGAAGGGGGTAGGCAGTTGTATATCAGGGAGTAAACCTTCTGAGAATAAAAACAGCTGGAGCTTGTTAAGGTAATTACACAAGGGAAAGGATAATGTACTGGGAACTCCGCAGAAGAATCTGATTTGTGGTGAGGGGAGAGAGATAAGAGCTCATTTAGGAACGACGTGAACATGCTGCATACGTAGCTGTTTATCAGTAAATATCTCCACTGAGATTAAGAAAAGCAGTAGCTTAATAAATTAAGTACTTCCTGCTATGGATACTGTACTGGTAACTCCCAAAAGAATCTGGATTGTGGTGAGGGAACAGAGAAAAAAGCTCATTTAGGACCTGCACTTACGAAGGGGGTAGGCAGCTGTATATCAGTGAGTAAACCTTCTGAGTATAAAAACAGCTGGAGCTTGTGAAGGTAATTACACAGGGGAAAGGATAGTGTACTGGGAACTCCTCAGAAGAATCTGATTTGTGGTGAGGGGAGAGAGATAAGAGCTCACTTAGGAACGACGTGAACATGCTGCATACGTAGCTGTTTATCAGTAAATATCTCCACTGTGATTAAGAATAGCAGTAGCTTAATAAATTAAGTACTTCCTGGTATGGTTACTGTACTGGTAACTCCCCAAAAGAATCTGATTGTGGTGAGGGAACAGAGAAAAAAAGGTCATTTAGGACCTGCACTTACGAAGGGGTAGGCAGCTGTATATAAGGGAGTAAACCTTCTGAGAATAAAAACAGCTGGAGCTTGTTAAGGTAAGTGCACAGGGGAAAGGATAATGTACTGGGAACTCCTCAGAAGAATCTGATTTGTGGGTGAGGGGAGAGAGATAAAAGCTCATTTAGGAAACGACATGAACATGTTGCGTAGGTAGCTGTTTATCAGTAAATATCTCCACTGAGATTAAGAAAAGCAGTATCTTAATAAATTAAGTATTTCCTGGTATGGTTACTGTACTGGTAACTCCCCAAAAGAATCTGGATTGTGGTGAGGGAACAGAGAAAAAACCTCATTTAGGACCTGTACTTACGAAGCGGGTAGGCAGTTCTATATCAGGGAGTAATCCTTCTGAGAATAAAAACAGCTGGAGCTTGTTAAGGTAATTACACAGGGGAAAGGATAATGTACTGGGAACTCCTCAGAAGAATCTGATTTGTGGTGAGGGGAGAGAGATAAGAGCTCATTTAGGAACGACGTGAACATGCTGCATACGTAGCTGTTTATCAGTAAATATCTCCACTGAGATTAAGAAAAGCAGTAGCTTAATAAATTAAGTACTTCCTGCTATGGATACTGTACTGGTAACTCCCCAAAAGAATCTGGATTGTGGTGAGGGAACAGAGAAAAAAGCTCATTTAGGACCTGCACTTACGAAGGGGGTAGGCAGGTGTATATCAGGGAGTAAACCTTCTGAGAATAAAAACAGCTGGAGCTTGTTAAGGTAATTACACAGGGGAAAGGATAATGTACTGGGAACTCCTCAGAAGAATCGGATTTTTGGTGAGGGGAGAGAGATAAAAGCTCAATTAGGAACGACATGAACATGCTGCATAGGTAGCTGTTTATCAGTAAATATCTCCACTGAGATTAAGAAAAGCAGTAGCTTAATAATTAAGTACTTCCTGCTATGGATACTGTACTGGAAACTCCCCAAAAGAATCTGGATTGTGGTGAGGGAACAGAGAAAAAAGCTCATTTAGGACCCGCACTTACGAAGGGGGTAGGCAGCTGTATATCAGGGCGTAAACCTTCTGAGGATAAAAACAGCTGGAGCTTGTTAAGGCAATTACACAGGGGAAAGGATAATGTACTGGGAACTCCTCAGAAGAATTTGATTTGTGGTGAGGGGAGAGAGATAAAAGCTCATTTAGGAACGACATGAACATGCTGCGTAGGTAGCTGTTTATCAGTAAATATCTCCACTGAGATTAAGAAAGCGGTATCATAATAAATTAAGTACTTCCTGGTATGGTTACTGTACTGGTAACTCCCCAAAAGAATCTGGATTGTGGTGAGGGAACAGAGAAAAAAGCTCATTTAGGACCTTCACTTACGAAGCGGGTAGGCAGTTCTATATCAGGGATTAATCCTTCTGAGAATAAAAACAGCTGGAGCTTGTTACGGTAATTACACAGGGGAAAGGATAATGTACTGGGAAACTTCTCAGAAGAATCTGATTTGTGGTGGTGGGAGAGAGATAAAAGCTCATTAGGAACGACATGAACATGCTGCGTAGGTAGCTGTTTATCAGTAAATATCTTCACTGAGATTAAGAAAAGCAGTAGCTTAATAAATTAAGTACTTCCTGGTATGGTTACTGTACTGGTAACTACCCAAAAGGAATCTGGATTGTGGTGAAGGAACAGAGAAAAAAGCTCATTTAGGACTGCACTTACGAAGGGGGTAGGCAGCTGTATATCAGGGAGTAAACCTTCTGAGAATAGAAACAGCTGGAGCTTGTTAAGGTAATTACACAGCAGAAAGGATAATGTACTGGGAACTCCTCAGAAGAATCTGATTTGTGGTGAGGGGAGAGAGATAAAAGCTCATTTAGGAACGACATAAACATGCTGCGTAGGTAGTTGTTTATCAGTAAATATCTCCACTGAGATTAAGAAAAGCTGTAGCTTAATAAATTAAGTACTTCCTGGTATGGTTACTGTACTGGTAACTCCCCAAAAGAATCTGGATTGTGATGTGGGAACAGAGAAAAAAGCTCATTTATGACCTGCACTTAGGAAGGGGGTAGGCCGCAGTATATCAGGGAGTAAACCTTCTGAGAATAAAAAACAGCTGGAGCTTGTTAAGGTAATTACACAGGGGAAAGGATAATGTACTGGGAACTCCTCAGAAGAATCTGATTTGTGGTGAGGGGAGAGAGATAAAAGCTCATTTAGGAACGACATGAACATGCTGCGTAAGTAGCTGTTTATCAGTAAATGTCTACCACTGAGATTAAGAAAAGCAGTAGCTTAATAAATTAAGGACTTCCTTGTATGGTTACTGTACTGGTAACTCCCCAAAAGAATCTGGATTGTGGTGAGGGAACAGAGAAAAAAGCTCATTTACGACCTGCACTTACGAAGGGGGTAGGCAGCTGTATATCAGGGAGTAAACCTTCTGAGAATAAAAACAGCTGGAGCTTGTTAAGGTAATTACACAGCAGAAAGGATAATGTACTGGGAAACTCCTCAGAAGAATCTGATTTGTGGTGAGGGGAGAGAGATAAAAAGCTCATTAAGAACGACATGAACATGCTGCCTAGGTACCTGTTTATCAGTAAATATCTCCACTGAGATTAAGAAAAGCAGTAGCTTAATAAATTAAGTACTTCCTGGTATGGTTACTGTACTGGTACCTCCCCAAAAGAATCTGAATTGTGGTGAGGGAACAGAGAAAAAAGCTCATTTAGGACATGCACTTACGAAGGGGGTAGGCAGCTCTATGTCAGGGAGTAAACCTTCTGAGAATAAAAACAGCTGGAGCTTGTTAAGGTAATTACACAGGGAAAGGATAATGTACTGGGAACTCCTCAGAAGAATCTGATTTGTGGTGAGGGGAAGAGAGATAAAAGCTCATTTAGGAACGACATGAACACGCTGCGTAGGTAGCTGTTTATCAGTAAATACCTCCAATGAGATAAAGAAAACCAGTAGCTTAATAAATTAAGTACTTCCTGGTATGGTTACTGTAGTGGTAACTCCCCAAAAGAATCTGGATTGTGGTGAGGGAACAGAGAAAAAAGCTCATTTAGGAGCTGCACTTACGAAGGGGGTAGGCAGCTGTATATCAGGGAGTAAACGTTCTGAGAATAAAAACAGCTGGAGCTTGTTAAGGTAATTACACAGGGGAAAGGATAATGTACTGGGAACTCCTCAGAAGAATCTGATTTGTGGTGAGGGGAGAGAGATAAAAGCTCATTTAGGAACGACATGAACATGCTGCGTAGGTAGCTGTTTATCAGTAAATATCACCACTGAGATTAAGAAAAGCAGTAGCTTAATAAATTAAGTACTTCCTGGTATGGTTACTGTACTGGTAACTCCCCAAAAGAAATCTGGATTGTGGTGAGGGAACAGAGAATAAAGCTCATTTAGGACCTGCACTTACGGAGGGGGTAGGCAGCTGTATATCAGGGAGTAAACCTTCTGAGAATAAAAACAGCTAGAGCTTGTTAAGGTAATTACACAGGGGAAAGGATATTGTACTGGCAACTCCTCAGAAGAATGTGATTTGTGGTGAGGGGAGAGAAATAAAAGCTCATTTAGGAACGACATGAACATGCTGCGTACATAGCTGTTTATCAGTAAATATCTCCACTCAGATTAAGAAAAGCAGTAGCTTAATAAGTTAAGTACTTCCTGGTATGGTTACTGTTCTGGTAACTCCACAAAAGAATCTGGATTGTGGTGTGGGAACAGAGAAAAAAGCTCATTTAGGACCTGCACTTACGAAGGGGGTAGGCAGCTGTATATCAGGGAGTAAACTTTCTGAGAATAAAAACAGCTGGAGCTTGTTAAGGTAATTACACACGGGAAAGGATAATGTACTGGGAACTCATCAGAAGGATCTGATTTGTGGTGAGGGGAGAGAGATAAAAGCTCATTAGGAACGACATGAACATGCTGCGTAGGTAGCTGTTTATCAGTAAATATCTCCACTGAGATAAAATAAAGCAGTAGCTTAATAAATTAAGTACTTCCTGGTATGGTTACTGTACTGGTAACTCCCAGAAGAATCTGGATTGTGGTGAGGAAACAGAGAAAAAAGCTCATTGAGGACCTGCACTTACGAAGGGGGTAGGCAGCAGTATATCAGGGAGTAAACCTTCTGAGAATAAAAACAGCTGGAGCTTTTTAAGGTAATTACACAGGGGAAAGGATAAAGTACTGGGAAGTCCTCAGAAGAATCTTATTTGTGCTGAGGGGAGAGAGATAAAAGCGCATTTAGGAACGACATGAACATGCTTCGTAGGTAGCTGTTTATCAGTAAATATCTCCACTGAGATTAAGAAAAGCAGTAGCTTAATAAATTAAGTACTTCCTGGTATGATTACTGTACTGGTAACTCCCCAAAAGAATCTGGATTGTGGTGAGGGAACAGAAAAAAAGCTCATTTAGGACCTGCACTTACGAAGGGGGTAGGCAGCTGTATATCAGGGAGGTAAACCTTCTGAGAATAAAAACAGCTGGAGCTTGTTAAGGTATTTACACAGGGGAAAGGATAATGTACTGGGAACTCCTCAGAAGAATCTGATTCGTGGTGAGGGGAGAGAGATAAAAGCTCATTTAGGAAACGACATGAACATGCTGCGTAGGTAGCTGTTTATCAGTAATATCTCCACTGAGATTAAGAAAAGCAGTAGCTTAATAAATTAAGTACTTCCTGGTATGGTTACTGTCCTGGAAACTACCCAAAAGAATCTGTATTGTGGTGAGGGAACAGAGAAAAAGCTCATTTAGGACCTGCACTTACGAAGGTGGTAGGCAGCTGTATATCAGGGAGTAAACCTTCTGAGAATAAAAACAGCTGGAGCTTGTTAAGGTAATTACACAGGGGAAAGGATAATGTACTGGGACTCCTCAGAAGAATCTGATTTGTGGTGAGGGGAGAGAGATAATAGCTCATTTATGAACGATATGAACATGCTGTGTACGTAGCTGTTTATCAGTAAATATCTCCACTGAGATTAAGAAAAGCAGTAGCTTAATAAATTAAGTACTTCCTGGTATGGTTACTGTACTGGTAACTCCCCAAAAGAATCTGGATTGTGGTGAGGGAACAGAGAAAAAAGCTCATTTAGGACCTGCACTTACGAAGGGGGTAGGCAGCTGTATATCAGGGAGTAAACCTTCTGAGAATAAAAACAGCTGGAGCTTGTTGAGGTAATTACAAAGGGGAAAGGATAATGTACTGGGAACTCCTCAGAAGAATCTGATTTGTGGTGAGGGGAGAGAGATAACAGCTCATTTAGGAACGACATGAACATGCAGCGTAGGTAGCTGTTTTATCAGTAAATATCTCCACTGAGATTAAGAAAAGCAGTAGCTTAATAAATTAAGTACTTCCTGGTATGGTTACTGTACTGGTAACTCCCAAAAGAATCTGGATTGCGGTGAGGGAACAGAGAAAAAAGCTCATTTAGGACCTTCACTTACGAAGGGGGTAGGCTGCTGTATATCAGGGAGTAAACCTTCTGAGAATAGAAACAACTGGAGCTTGTTAGGTAATTACACAGGGGAAAGGATAATGTACTGGGAACTCCTCAGAAGAATCTGATTTGTGGGTGAGGGGAGAGAGATAAAAGCTCATGCTGCGTAGGTAGCTGTTTATCAGTAAATATCTCCACTGAGATTAAGAAAAGCAGTAGCTTAATAAATTAAGTACTTCCTGGTATGGTTACTGTACTGGTAACTCCCCAAAAGAATCTGGATTGTGGTGAGGGAACAGAGAAAAAAGCTCATTTAGGACCTGCACTTACGAAGGGGGTAGGCAGCAGTATATCAGGGAGTAAACGTTCTGAGAATAAAAACAGCTGGAGCTTGTTAAGGTAATTACACAGGGGAAAGGGTAATGTACTGGGAACTCCTCAGAAGAATCTGATTTGTGGTGAGGGGAGAGAGATAAAAGCTCATTTAGGAACGACATGAACATGCTGCGTAGGTAGCTGTTTATCAGTAAATATCTCCACTGAGATTAAGAAAAGCAGTAGCTTAATAAATTAAGTACTTCCTGGTATGGTTACTGTACTGGGAACTCCCAAAATGAATCTGGATTGTGGTGAGGCAACAGAGAAAAAAGCTCATTTAGGACCTGCACTTACGAAGCGGGTAGGCAGCGGTATATCAGGGAGTAAACCTTCTGAGAATAAAAACAGCTGGAGCTTTTTAAGGTAATTACAGAAGGAAAGGATAATGTACTGGGAACTCCTCAGAAGAATCTTATTTATGGTGAGGGGAGAGAGATAAAAGCTCATTTAGGAACGACATGAACATGCTGTGGTAGGTAGCTGTTTATCAGTAAATATCTCCACTGAGATTAAGAAAAGCAGTAGCTTAATAAATTAAGTACTTCCTGGTATGGTTACTGTACTGGTAACTCCCCAAAAGAATCTGGATTGTGGTGAGGGAACAGAGAAAAAAGCTCATTTAGGACCTGCACTTACGAAGGTTGTAGGCAGCTGTATATCAGGGAGTAAACGTTCTGAGAATAAAAACAGCTGGAGATTGTTAAGGTAATTGCACAGGGGAAAGGAAAATGTACTGGGAACTCCTCAGAAGAATCTAATTGGTGGTGAGTGGAGAGAGATAAAAGCTCATTTAGGAACGACATGAACATGCTGCGTAGGTAGCTGTTTATCAGTAAATATCTCCACTGAGATTAAGAAAAGCAGTAGCTTAATAAAGTAAGTACTTCCTGGTATGGTTACTGTACTGGCCACTCCGCAAAAGAATCTGGATTGTGGTGAGGTAACAGAGAAAAAAAGCTCATTTAGGACCTGCACTTACGAAGGGGGTAGGCAGCTGTATATCAGGGAGTAAACCTTCTGAGAATAAAAACAGCTGGAGTTTGTTAAGGTAATTACACAGGGGAAAGGATAGGTACTGGGAACTCCTCAGAAGAATCTGATTTGTGGTGAGGGGAGAGAGATAAAAGCTCATTTAGGAACGACATGAACATGCTGCGTAGGTAGCTGTTTATCAGTAAATATCTCCACTGAGATTACGAAAAGCAGTAGCTTAATAAATTAAGTACTTCCTGGTATGGTTACTGTACTGGTAACTCCCCAAAAGAATCTGGATTGTGGTGAGGGAACAGAGAAAAAAGCTCATTTAGGACCTGCACTGACGAAGGGGGTCGGCAGCTGTATATCAGGGAGTAAACCTTCTGAGAATAAAAACAGCTGGAGCTTGTTAAGGTAATTACACAGGGGAAAGGATAATGTACTGGGAACTCCTCAGATGAATCTGATTTGTGGTGATGGGAGAGAGATAAAAGCTCATTTAGGAACGACATGAACATGCTGCGTAGGTAGCTGTTTATCAGTAAATATCTCCACTGAGATTAAGAAAAACAGTAGCTTAATAATTAAGTACTTCCTGGTATGGTTACTGTACTGGTAACTCCCCAAAAGAATCTGGATTGTGGTGAGGGAACAGAGAAAAAAGCTCATTTAGGACCTGCACTACGAAGGGCGTAGGCAGCTGTATATCAGGAAGTAAACCTTCTGAGAATAAAAACAGCTGGAGCTTGTTAAGGTAATTACACAGGGGAAAGGATAATGTACTGGGAACTCCTCACAAGAATATGATTTGTGGTGAGCGGAGAGAGATAAAAGCTCATTTAGGAACGACATGAACATGCTGCGTAGGTAGCTGTTTATCAGTAAATATCTCCACTGAGATTAAGAAAAGCAGTAGCTTAATAAATTATGTACTTCCTGGTATGGTTACTGTACTGGTAACTCCCCAAAAGAATGTGGATTGTGGTGAGGGAACAGAGAAAAAAGCTCATTTCGGACCTGCACTTACGAAGGGGGTAGGCAGCTGTATATCAGGGAGTAAACCTTCTGAGAATAAAAACAACTGTAGCTTGTTAAGGTAATTACACAGGGGAAAGGATAATGTACTGAGAACTCCTCAGAGAATTTGATTTGTGGTGAGGGGAGAGAGATAAAGCTCATTTATGAACGAAATGAACATGCTGCGTAGGTAGTTGTTTATCAGTAAATATCTCGACTGAGATTAAGAAAAGCAGTAGCTTAATAAATTAAGTACTTCCTGTTATGGTTACTGTACTGGTAACTCCCCAAAAGAATCTGGATTGTGGTGAGGGAACAGAGAAAAAAGGTCATTAGGACCTGCACTTACGAAGGGGTAGGCAGCTGTATATCAGTGAGTAAACCTTCTGAGAATAAAAACAGCTGGAGCTTGTTAAGGTAATTACACAGGGGAAAGGATAATGTACTGGGAACTCCTCAGGAGAATCTGATTTGTGGTTAGGGGAGAGAGAAAAAAGCTCATTTAGGCACGACATGAACATGCTGCGTAGGTAGCTGTTTATCAGTAAATATCTCCACTGAGATTAAGAAAAGCAGTAGCTTAATAAATTAAGTACTTCCTGGTGTGGTTTCTGTACTGGTAACTCCCCAAAAGAATCTGGATTGTGGTGAGGGAACAGAGAAAAAAGCTCATTTAGGATCTGCACTTACGAAGGGGGTAGGCAGCTGTATATCAGGGAGTAAACCTTCTGAGAATAAAAACAGCTGGAGCTTGTTAAGGTAATTACACAGGGGAAAGGATAATGTACTGGGAACTCCTCAGAAGAATCTGATTTGTGGTGAGGGGAGAGAGATAAAAGCTCATTCAGGAACGACATGAACATGGTGCGTAGGTAGCTGTTTATCAGTAAATATCTCCACTGAGATTACGAAAAGCAGTAGCTTAATAAATTAAGTACTTCCTGTATGGTTGCTGTACTGGTAACTCCCCAAAAGAATCTGGAATGTGGTGAGGGAACAGAGAAAAAAGCTCATTTAGGACCTGCACTTACGAAGGGGGTAGGCAGCTGTGTATCAGGGAGTAAACCTTCTGAGAATAAAAACAGCTGAGCTTATTAAGGTAATTAAACAGGAGAAAGGATAATGTACTTGGAACTCCTCAGAAGAATCTGATTTGTGGTGAGGGGAGAGAGATAAAAGCTCATTTAGGAACGACATGAACATGCTTCGTAGGTAGCTGTTTATCAGTAAATATCTCCACTGAGATTAAGAAAGGCAGTAGCTTAAAAAATTAAGTACTTCCTGGTATGGTTACTGTACTGGTAACTCCCCAAAAGAATCTGGATTGTGGTGAGGGAACAGAGAAAAAAGCTCATTTAGGACCTGCACTTACGAAGGGGGTAGGCATCTGTATATCAGGGAGTAAACCTTCTGAGAATAAAAACAGCTGGAGCTGGTTAAGGTAATTACACAGGGGAAAGGATAATGTACTGGGAACTCCTCAGAAGAATCGATTTGTGGTGAGGGGAGAGAGATAAAAGCTCATTTAGGAACGACATGAACATGCTGCGTAGGTAGCTGTTTATCAGTAAATATCTCCACTGAGATTAAGAAAAGCAGTAGCTTAATAAATTAAGTACTTCCTGGTATGGTTACTGTACTGGTAACTCGCCAAAAGAATCTGGATTGTGGTGAGGGAACAGAGAATAAAGCTCATTTAGGACCTGCACTTACGAAGGGGGTAGGCAGCTGTATATCAGGGAGTAAACCTTCTGAGAATAAAAACAGCTAGAGCTTGTTAAGGTAATTACACAGGGGAAAGGATATTGTACTGGCAACTCCTCAGAAGAATGTGATTTGTGGTGAGGGGAGAGAAATAAAAGCTCATTTAGGAACGACATGAACATGCTGCGTACATAGCTGTTTATCAGTAAATATCTCCACTCAGATTAAGAAAAGCAGTAGCTTAATAAGTTAAGTACTTCCTGGTATGGTTACTGTTCTGGTAACTCCACAAAAGAATCTGGATTGTGGTGAGGGAACAGAGAAAAAAGCTCATTTAGGACCTGCACTTACGAAGGGGGTAGGCAGCTGTATATCAGGGAGTAAACTTTCTGAGAATAAAAACAGCTGGAGCTTGTTAAGGTAATTAAACACGGGAAAGGATAATGTACTGGGAACTCATCAGAAGGATCTGATTTGTGGTGAGGGGGAGAGAGATAAAAGCTCATTTAGGAACGACATGAACATGCTGCGTAGGTAGCTGTTTATCAGTAAATATCTCCACTGAGATAAAATAAAGCAGTAGCTTAATAAATTAAGTACTTCCTGGTATGGTTACTGTACTGGTAACTCCCAAAAGAATCTGGATTGTGGTGAGGAAACAGAGAAAAAAGCTCATTGAGGACCTGCACTTACGAAGGGGGTAGGCAGCAGTATATCAGGGAGTAATCCTTCTGAGAATAAAAACAGCTGGAGCTTTTTAAGGTAATTACACAGGGGAAAGGATAAAGTACTGGAAGTCCTCAGAAGAATCTGATTTGTGCTGAGGGGAGAGAGATAAAAGCGCATTTAGGAACGACATGAACATGCTTCGTAGGTAGCTGTTTATCAGTAAATATCTCCACTGCGATTAAGAAAAGCAGTAGCTTAATAAATTAAGTACTTCCTGGTATGGTTACTGTACTGGTAACTCCCCAAAAGAATCTGGATTGTGGTGAGGGAACAGAAAAAAAGCTCATTTAGGACCTGCACTTACGAAGGGGGTAGGCAGCTGTATATCAGGGAGTAAACCTTCTGAGAATAAAAACAGCTGGAGCTTGTTAAGGTAATTACACAGGGGAAAGGATAAAGTACTGGGAAGTCCTCAGAAGAATCTGATTTGTGCTGAGGGGAGAGAGATAAAAGCGCATTTAGGAACGACATGAACATGCTTCGTAGGTAGCTGTTTATCAGTAAATATCTCCACTGCGATTAAGAAAAGTAGTAGCTTAATAAATTAAGTACTTCCTGGTATGGTTACTGTCCTGGAAACTACCCAAAAGAATCTGTATTGTGGTGAGGGAACAGAGAAAAAGCTCATTTAGGACCTGCACTTACGAAGGGGGTAGGCAGCTGTATATCAGGGAGTAAACCTTCTGAGAATAAAAACAGCTGGAGCTTGTTTAGGTAATTACACAGGGGAAAGGATAATGTACTGGGAACTCCTCAGAAGAATCTGATTTGTGGTGAGGGGAGAGAGATAATAGCTCATTTATGAACGATATGAACATGCTGCGTACGTAGCTGTTTATCAGTAAATATCTCCACTGAGATTAAGAAAAGCAGTAGCTTAATAAATTAAGTACTTCCTGGTATGGTTACTGTACTGGTAACTCCCCAAAAGAATCTGGATTGTGGTGAGGGAACAGAGAAAAAAGCTCATTTAGGACCTGCACTTACGAAGGGGGTAGGCAGCTGTATATCAGGGAGTAAACCTTCTGAGAATAAAAACAGCTGGAGCTTGTTGAGGTAATTACACAGGGGAAAGGATAATGTACTGGGAACTCCTCAGAAGAATCTGATTTGTGGTGAGGGGAGAGAGATAACAGCTCATTTAGGAACGACATGAACATGCAGCGTAGGTAGCTGTTTATCAGTAAATATCTCCACTGAGATTAAGAAAAGCAGTAGCTTAATAAATTAAGTACTTCCTGGTATGGTTACTGTACTGGTAACTCCCCAAAAGAATCTGGATTGCGGTGAGGGAACAGAGAAAAAAGCTCATTTAGGACCTTCACTTACGAAGGGGGTAGGCTGCTGTATATCAGGGAGTAAACCTTCTGAGAATAGAAACAACTGGAGCTTGTTAAGGTAATTACACAGGGGAAAGGATAATGTACTGGGAACTCCTCAGAAGAATCTGATTTGTGGTGAGGGGAGAGAGATAAAAGCTCATGCTGCGTAGGTAGCTGTTTATCAGTAAATATCTCCACTGAGATTAAGAAAAGCAGTAGCTTAATAAATTAAGTACTTCCTGGTATGGTTACTGTACTGGTAACTCCCCAAAAGAATCTGGATTGTGGTGAGGGAACAGAGAAAAAAGCTCATTTAGGACCTGCACTTACGAAGGGGGTAGGCAGCAGTATATCAGGGAGTAAACGTTCTGAGAATAAAAACAGCTGGAGCTTGTTAAGGTAATTACACAGGGGAAAGGGTAATGTACTGGGAACTCCTCAGAAGAATCTGATTTGTGGTGAGGGGAGAGAGATAAAAGCTCATTTAGGAACGACATGAACATGCTGCGTAGGTAGCTGTTTATCAGTAAATATCTCCACTGAGATTAAGAAAAGCAGTAGCTTAATAAATTAAGTACTTCCTGGTATGGTTACTGTACTGGTAACTCCCAAAAGAATCTGGATTGTGGTGAGGAAACAGAGAAAAAAGCTCATTGAGGACCTGCACTTACGAAGGGGGTAGGCAGCAGTATATCAGGGAGTAATCCTTCTGAGAATAAAAACAGCTGGAGCTTTTTAAGGTAATTACACAGGGGAAAGGATAAAGTACTGGGAAGTCCTCAGAAGAATCTGATTGGTGCTGAGGGGAGAGAGATAAAAGCGCATTTAGGAACGACATGAACATGCTTCGTAGGTAGCTGTTTATCAGTAAATATCTCCACTGAGATTAAGAAAAGCAGTAGCTTAATAAATTAAGTACTTCCTGGTATGGTTACTGTACTGGTAACTCCCCAAAAGAATCAGGATTGTGGTGAGGGAACAGAAAAAAAGCTCATTTAGGACCTGCACTTACGAAGGGGGTAGGCAGCTGTATATCAGGGAGTAAACCTTCTGAGAATAAAAAGAGCTGGAGCTTGTTAAGGTATTTACACAGGGGAAAGGATAATGTACTGGGAACTCCTCAGAAGAATCTGATTCGTGGTGAGGGGAGAGAGATAAAAGCTCATTTAGGAACGACATGAACATGCTGCGTAGGTAGCTGTTTATCAGTAAATATCTCCACTGAGATTAAGAAAAGCAGTAGCTTAATAAATTAAATACTTCCTGGTATGGTTACTGTCCTGGAAACTACCCAAAAGAATCTGTATTGTGGTGAGGGAACAGAGAAAAAGCTCATTTAGGACCTGCACTTACGAAGGGGGTAGGCAGCTGTATATCAGGGAGTAAACCTTCTGAGAATAAAAACAGCTGGAGCTTGTTAAGGTAATTACACAGGGGAAAGGATAATGTACTGGGAACTCCTCAGAAGAATCTGATTTGTGGTGAGGGGAGAGAGATAATAGCTCATTTATGAACGATATGAACATGCTGCGTACGTAGCTGTTTATCAGTAAATATCTCCACTGAGATTAAGAAAAGCATTAGCTTAATAAATTAAGTACTTCCTGGTATGGTTACTGTACTGGTAACTCCCCAAAAGAATCTGGATTGTGGTGAGGGAACAGAGAAAAAAGCTCATTTAGGACCTGCACTTACGAAGGGGGTAGGCAGCTGTATATCAGGGAGTAAACCTTCTGAGAATAAATACAGCTGGAGCTTGTTGAGGTAATTACACAGGGGAAAGGATAATGTACTGGGAACTCCTCAGAAGAATCTGATTTGTGGTGAGGGGAGAGAGATAACAGCTCATTTAGGAACGACATGAACATGCAGCGTAGGTAGCTGTTTATCAGTAAATATCTCCACTGAGATTAAGAAAAGCAGTAGCTTAATAAATTAAGTACTTCCTGGTATGGTTACTGTACTGGTAACTCCCCAAAAGAATCTGGATTGCGGTGAGGGAACAGAGAAAAAAGCTCATTTAGGACCTTCACTTACGAAGGGGGTAGGCTGCTGTATATCAGGGAGTAAACCTTCTGAGAATAGAAACAACTGGAGCTTGTTAAGGTAATTACACAGGGGAAAGGATAATGTACTGGGAACTCCTCAGAAGAATCTGATTTGTGGTGAGGGGAGAGAGATAAAAGCTCATGCTGCGTAGGTAGCTGTTTATCAGTAAATATCTCCACTGAGATTAAGAAAAGCAGTAGCTTAATAAATTAAGTACTTCCTGGTATGGTTACTGTACTGGTAACTCCCCAAAAGAATCTGGATTGTGGTGAGGGAACAGAGAAAAAAGCTCATTTAGGACCTGCACTTACGAAGGGGGTAGGCAGCAGTATATCAGGGAGTAAACGTTCTGAGAATAAAAACAGCTGGAGCTTGTTAAGGTAATTACACAGGGGAAAGGGTAATGTACTGGGAACTCCTCAGAAGAATCTGATTTGTGGTGAGGGGAGAGAGATAAAAGCTCATTTAGGAACGACATGAACATGCTGCGTAGGTAGCTGTTTATCAGTAAATATCTCCACTGAGATTAAGAAAAGCCGTAGCTTAATAAATTAAGTACTTCCTGGTATGGTTACTGTACTGGTAACTCCCCAAAAGAATCTGGATTGTGGTGAGGCAACAGAGAAAAAAGCTCATTTAGGACCTGCACTTACGAAGCGGGTAGGCAGCGGTATATCAGGGAGTAAACCTTCTGAGAATAAAAACAGCTGGAGCTTTTTAAGGTAATTACAGAAGGGAAAGGATAATGTACTGGGAACTCCTCAGAAGAATCTTATTTATGGTGAGGGGAGAGAGATAAAAGCTCATTTAGGAACGACATGAACATGCTGTGTAGGTAGCTGTTTATCAGTAAATATCTCCACTGAGATTAAGAAAAGCAGTAGCTTAATAAATTAAGTACTTCCTGGTATGGTTACTGTACTGGTAACTCCCCAAAAGAATCTGGATTGTGGTGAGGGAACAGAGAAAAAAGCTCATTTAGGACCTGCACTTACGAAGGGGGTAGGCAGCTGTATATCAGGGAGTAAACGTTCTGAGAATAAAAACAGCTGGAGATTGTTAAGGTAATTGCACAGGGGAAAGGAAAATGTACTGGGAACTCCTCAGAAGAATCTAATTGGTGGTGAGTGGAGAGAGATAAAAGCTCATTTAGGAACGACATGAACATGCTGGGTAGGTAGCTGTTTATCAGTAAATATCTCCACTGAGATTAAGAAAAGCAGTAGCTTAATAAATTAAGTACTTCCTGGTATGGTTACTGTACTGGCCACTCCGCAAAAGAATCTGGATTGTGGTGAGGTAACAGAGAAAAAAGCTCATTTAGGACCTGCACTTACGAAGGGGGTAGGCAGCTGTATATCAGGGAGTAAACCTTCTGAGAATAAAAACAGCTGGAGTTTGTTAAGGTAATTACACAGGGGAAAGGATAAGGTACTGGGAACTCCTCAGAAGAATCTGATTTGTGGTGAGGGGAGAGAGATAAAAGCTCATTTAGGAACGACATGAACATGCTGCGTAGGTAGCTGTTTATCAGTAAATATCTCCACTGAGATTACGAAAAGCAGTAGCTTAATAAATTAAGTACTTCCTGGTATGGTTACTGTACTGGTAACTCCCAAAAGAATCTGGATTGTGGTGAGGGAACAGAGAAAAAAGCTCATTTAGGACCTGCACTGACGAAGGGGGTCGGCAGCTGTATATCAGGGAGTAAACCTTCTGAGAATAAAAACAGCTGGAGCTTGTTAAGGTAATTACACAGGGGAAAGGATAATGTACTGGGAACTCCTCAGATGAATCTGATTTGTGGTGATGGGAGAGAGATAAAAGCTCATTTAGGAACGACATGAACATGCTGCGTAGGTAGCTGTTTATCAGTAAATATCTCCACTGAGATTAAGAAAAACAGTAGCTTAATAAATTAAGTACTTCCTGGTATGGTTACTGTACTGGTAACTCCCCAAAAGAATCTGGATTGTGGTGAGGGAACAGAGAAAAAAGCTCATTTAGGACCTGCACTTACGAAGGGCGTAGGCAGCTGTATATCAGGAAGTAAACCTTCTGAGAATAAAAACAGCTGGAGCTTGTTAAGGTCATTACACAGGGGAAAGGATAATGTACTGGGAACTCCTCACAAGAATATGATTTGTGGTGAGCGGAGAGAGATAAAAGCTCATTTAGGAACGACATGAACATGCTTCGTAGGTAGCTGTTTATCAGTAAATATCTCCACTGAGATTAAGAAAAGCAGTAGCTTAATAAATTATGTACTTCCTGGTATGGTTACTGTACTGGTAACTCCCCAAAAGAATGTGGATTGTGGTGAGGGAACAGAGAAAAAAGCTCATTTCGGACCTGCACATACGAAGGGGGTAGGCAGCTGTATATCAGGGAGTAAACCTTCTGAGAATAAAAACAACTGTAGCTTGTTAAGGAAATTACACAGGGGAAAGGATAATGTACTGAGAACTCCTCAGAAGAATTTGATTTGTGGTGAGGGGAGAGAGATAAAGCTCATTTATGAACGAAATGAACATGCTGCGTAGGTAGTTGTTTATCAGTTAATATCTCGACTGAGATTAAGAAAAGCAGTAGCTTAATAAATTAAGTACTTCCTGTTATGGTTACTGTACTGGTAACTCCCCAAAAGAATCTGGATTGTGGTGAGGGAACAGAGAAAAAAGGTCATTTAGGACCTGCACTTACGAAGGGGTAGGCAGCTGTATATCAGGGAGTAAACCTTCTGAGAATAAAAACAGCTGGAGCTTGTTAAGGTAATTACACAGGGGAAAGGATAATGTACTGGGAACTCCTCAGGAGAATCTGATTTGTGGTTAGGGGAGAGAGAAAAAAGCTCATTTAGGCACGACATGAACATGCTGCGTAGGTAGCTGTTTATCAGTAAATATCTCCACTGAGATTAAGAAAAGCAGTAGCTTAATAAATTAAGTACTTCCTGGTGTGGTTTCTGTACTGGTAACTCCCCAAAAGAATCTGGATTGTGGTGAGGGAACAGAGAAAAAAGCTCATTTAGGACCTGCACTTACGAAGGGGGTAGGCAGCTGTATATCAGGGAGTAAACCTTCTGAGAATAAAAACAGCTGGAGCTTGTTAAGGTAATTACACAGGGGAAAGGATAATGTACTGGGAACTCCTCAGAAGAATCTGATTTGTGGTGAGGGGAGAGAGATAAAAGCTCATTCAGGAACGACATGAACATGGTGCGTAGGTAGCTGTTTATCAGTAAATATCTCCACTGAGATTACGAAAAGCAGTAGCTTAATAAATTAAGTACTTCCTGGTATGGTTGCTGTACTGGTAACTCCCCAAAAGAATCTGGATTGTGGTGAGGGAACAGAGAAAAAAGCTCATTTAGGACCTGCACTTACGAAGGGGGTAGGCAGCTGTGTATCAGGGAGTAAACCTTCTGAGAATAAAAACAGCTGGAGCTTATTAAGGTAATTAAACAGGAGAAAGGATAATGTACTTGGAACTCCTCAGAAGAATCTGATTTGTGGTGAGGGGAGAGAGATAAAAGCTCATTTAGGAACGACATGAACATGCTTCGTAGGTAGCTGTTTATCAGTAAATATCTCCACTGAGATTAAGAAAGGCAGTAGCTTAAAAAATTAAGTACTTCCTGGTATGGTTACTGTACTGGTAACTCCCCAAAAGAATCTGGATTGTGGTGAGGGAACAGAGAAAAAAGCTCATTTAGGACCTGCACTTACGAAGGGGGTAGGCATCTGTATATCAGGGAGTAAACCTTCTGAGAATAAAAACAGCTGGAGCTGGTTAAGGTAATTACACAGGGGAAAGGATAATGTACTGGGAACTCCTCAGAAGAATCTGATTTGTGGTGAGTGGAGAGAGATAAAAGCTCATTTAGGAACGACATGAACATGCTGCGTAGGTAGCTGTTTATCAGTAAATATCTCCACTGAGATTAAGAAAAGCAGTAGCTTAATAAATTAAGTACTTCCTGGTATGGTTACTGTACTGGTAACTCCCCAAAAGAATCTGGATTGTGGTGAGGGAAGAGAGAAAAAAGAACATTTAGGTCCTGCTCTTACGAAGGGGGTAGGCAGCTGTATATCAGTGAGTAAACCTTCTGAGAATAAAAACAGCTGGAGCTTGTTAAGGTAATTACACAGGGGAAAGGATAATGTACTGGGAACTCCTCCGAAGAATCTTATTTGTGGTGAGGGGAGAGGATAAAAGCTCATTTAGGAACGACATGAACATGCTGCGTAGGTAGCTGTTTATCAGTAAATATCTCCACTGAGATTAAGAAAAGCAGTAGCTTAATAAATTAAATACTTCCTGGTATGGTTACTGTACTGGTAACTCCCCAAAAGAATCTGGATTGTGGTGAGGGAATGTCGGGAGCCTAGCTAGCAGCTAAGCTCATCCTGACCTCTGGCTCTGCCGATGTCGCCAAGATGTCGGGGAGTCAAACCTGCAGCTAGGTAAATTATCACCTCTGGCTGTGCTGTTACCGCCAGGATATGCTAAATGCAAAGTCCACAGCCACTGTCCGGAATTGCTTTGTTACCTTGTGTTTACTGTAATCAAATGTTGTAAACTTCAAAGCCTCCTTGTGTTCTGGAATTTTAACAACCCTATGCCATTCCCTGGTTCCAAAACTGCATATAAGCTGGAAGTTAAGAATAAACTGTTGCTGCAGTCTTGAGGTTCAAACTTACGGCTGTAGACCTCCCGTACCCCATCTTTGTCTCTTGTCTTTTTTCTCTTGCCTTATTTTTCCTTTTCCGTATCCCTGCCGCCCCTCAGTCAGGATTTCTGTTCCCCTGCCGGCTGGCCCGGCAGGTTTGGGGCCTGGAACAGGGACTTGAAGACCTGGGATCGACGGCAGGTGACCCCCGCTCAGGTAAGGACGTCCGAATGCTTGGGAAGGAGAGCGGGAGGAGAGTGTATTGTCGGGAGTAATAAATTATGGGACAAGGTAATAGCCGCATGCTATACATGCAGGCCCCCAAAGGCATGCTTAATGCCCGGGCAGTGAAAGTTGGCCAAAGTAACTTAGAACGTTTCTTTTATTTTATTGAGAAAGCATGCCCCCAGTTCCTGGAGGAAGGAACCAAAAACTTAGAAACTTGCTAGAAAAAAAAAAAAAAGGAACATTATGATGCAACTGGCCCTGAGAAAACCTCAGTGGATGCTATTATTCTTTGGTATCTGGTCCGAGATTGCTTAGATCCTAGACATGAATAGATTAAACTCGATCAGTCGATTGGAAAAACTGAACAGGGACCTGATGAGTGTTGCCCAGCCCCGGGAGCGTATGCTGCTGCCTGGGAAGAGCTGAGAAAATTAACAAGACCTGAACCCACTGAGCTAGACATTAAGGAAGACTCAGATGGCTCAGACTCTGAGGAGAAATTATTCAATAAGCCCATTAAAGATAGATTGACCTATGTTGAGACTATGTTAAAATCAGTTATAGCTCTATTGTCACAGCTTCATCCAGAACAACAAACTCCTTTAAAGGGAGTCCTGGCAGACTTACAGCTCTCCTAGGTGCAGGCTGCTAGCAGGGGGGAGGAACCTGAGGCTAGAGAAATGCTAACACCACCGAGGTAACTTCTCCTGACCTAGCGCTCTATTTCCATCCACCAGGACAGTTTTGAAACCCCAACCAGGGTGAGTGACCATTAACCTGGAGCTTACATTTTCCATAAATCCACTGGGCTAGGTCAAGGAGATCAGCAATTGTGGGTGTTTGGAGACAACTGATCTCTAGTTCAGCTCAGCAGGTTGCTCGTCAAGTCTAAATTGTTTCAGGAAAGCTGCTCAAGTTTGAGCCCAATCATATATATTTGGAATATTTTGCAGGACTTACCTAACTTCTTTGAGTGCTCAGGCAGATGAAGTTCTCTCTGTCTCTTTTTCTGTCTCCCTCTAAACTCTGCCTGCCTGCCTGTGACATAGGATGGGTATTGATATTTGTTTAACATCTGCTTTAAAAGACTCAAAGAAAGGTTTTCTATTCTTGTTATTGATGTTTAAGTTTTGGAGACTCAGTTAAATTCTGCTTGTTTGGCTAAATCATAAGTTTCTCTAGCATTGAGCACATGGTAGACAATAGGATTGGATGGAGTGAAAGCCTGCCCATCCCCCAGGTGACAAGCATGCCAAATTCCTGGAGGCTGGGCAGAGACTTGGAGTCCTGTGGCCTTGCATTTCAAAGGTGCCTTACAATTCAAATGCTAGAAGATGAAGGTGTCTTACTGTGAGCTCACTGTCTGTGTTCATATCCTGTCTCCCATATACTCCCTTTGTGAGCTAAACTGGTTTCTCAAAATTTGGCTTCTCAGATGATCTGAAAATTTTGGTTTGCTGAAAAGATTTTTTTTACTATCTAACCACGTGGTTCTAGAATATAGGCAAAATAATATCATTTGCCACTGGAATTCCAGAAAAACTTACATGGCCAATTAAAAAAACAATTCTAAGCGCGCCCCAAAACGTGTGCACATTGTCTGTATGTGTATGTATGTCTATGTCTATGTCTATGTGTTGGTAAAACTTAAAAACAAAACAAAAAACAGGTTTTAAGCCTAAACTGATATGTTTGGGAGCAAACAAATGTGTCTAAGAAAAACTCCAAAAGGTTTTAATATACAGCACGTGATATAAGTGCAATGATGTACAACCAGTGTGTTATTCTTTATGTCTATCTATGCTAAGAGTCAAGTGTACACCTAATCCTGACAATTCTTTGGTATAGACTTAAGATTTTGCTTCTCCATTTTTTTTTCTCTTTTTTCGCGGTGCTCTCAAACTCTTTAAGATCAAGGGACCAGAGTCATTTTGAAATAACTGCACAGGTGTGACTATTAACCTAAATTTTCCGGACCCCAAATTAACATTTTGCTTTATAGGATACAGGCTGACATGTGTGCTAGCTGAGTGGACCGTGGCAGTCTATGGCTACAGAAAGCTGCCTCCACAGTCGGCTCCCAAACTGGGAGTTGTTTGTGATTCAGAAACTGCTACAGAGAGCAGACTTGGTTGGCCTTCAATCTGTGTGGATTTTGTGACTAGAAAGATGGTTAAAGGCCCAAGCCTTCTAAAATCTGTTTAAAAATGCCCTTAACCAGTCTGTGTAGAAATTTACAGGCAACAAGCAGGAAATGTGACAGCCTATCCAGGGAACTCTACTAAAGAATTATCCAGATGCAAACCATCTCTCCTGCTGGCCTGCTAATTTGGGATGGAAGACACAGCCACTTCAGATCCACTGAAGCTGAGACTTTTATTGTTATTCATTTGTTTTCTCTTTCACGTGCCAGTAAGGTAAGGTTAAATAATATGATTTGATTTAATGGCACATGGATCCCATTCAGTCAGCTGTTCTTTAAGTGTTACAGCAAAACTCTGGCAACTACTTGTTGGTCAATTTTTAGCAACTTACAGGTAAACTCTACTCCTTTTGTTCTCCTGTTGCTTTATTTGGAAATAAAAAGGGGCTTTATTGGATAAGACTCCTTGGACAGTTAAAACAAGATCTCACCTCTTTTGGGTTAATAATAGCGAGTGAAAAGGTGCAAGAGCATCCTCCGTATACTTATCTTGGTCATATTTTGGGTCCTTATTATTTTACTAGTCAAAAATTACAGGTTAAGACTTCTCATTTACGTACTTCGCATGATTTTCAAAAATTTCTGGGAGATATTAATTGGCTTCGCCCTTATCTTAAATTGTCCACAGCTGAATTAAAACCCTTGTTTGATCTATTAAAGGGGGACCCTGACCCTACATCTCCCAGAGAAATAACAACTGAAGCAGCAGAAGCCTTGAGCATAGTAAATTCTGCCATTTCTTCCCAACATATAAATTATATTGATTACTCAGCCCCTTGGGAAGCTTATATTTTAACTACACCTCATTCTCCAACAGCGGTCCTCTGGCAGAAGGGACCCCTTTTGTGGCTTTCCTTGCCTGCTACTCCTTCAAAAGTGTTAACTCCTTATTATGAATTGGTAGCCACCTTAGTCCATATGTGCCGTGTGGAATCTTATAAGTATCTTGGATGAGATCCACAGGTTATTTATATCCCCTATACTTTGCAGCAACAAGAATGGCTTTATAGTCTTTGTGATTCCTGGGTCACTGCCTGGGACAATTTTGTGGGCACAATTTCACAACATTATCCCTCTAACAAGTTACTTCACTTTGCCTCTTCTTACCATTAAGTGAGGACAATGCTATTACAGATGAGGCTACCCAAATTTTTCTTTCTCAAATTGACTTGGCAAAGCAATCACATGCTGCCCACCATCAAAACAGTCGTGCCTTACGTCAGCAATTTCATATTACTTATGAGGCAGCTCGTCAAATTGTAAAAACTTGTCCCAACTGTGCTACCTTCCTGCCTGTGCCCTCCAATGGCATTAACCCTCATGGTCAAGAAATTGTCGAATGGGCCAACGGTTTGTTAAAACACCAAATTTCTAAATTAAAAGGGGGGGAAACTATACCCCTTCTCTCCTGTTAATATACTTTCTCATACTTTATTCATACTAAATTTTTTAAATTTGGATTGCAATGGCCACTCCGCAGCACAGCGGTTCTGGGAAAAGAGAGAGCAAAGAGCTTTTGCTCAAGTTAAGTGGAAAGATCCTCTAACAAGTGCTTGGCACGGGCCCGATCCGGTATTGACATGGGGTCGAGGACATGTCTGTGTTTTTTCACAGGATGAAAATGATGCCCGCTGGCTACCTGAGCGTTGTGTTCGGATTGTGGAAACTCATCAGAACGGTACAAGCGCTGACCCACTGGGCTTATGTGCCAGATCCACCGATTGTGCACCCTGCGACCTGGGAGGGAGCTGAGGTGTTCGTCCATGTCAACAGATCAGCGTACGGTACAGCTCCAGACCCTTTTGTCCAACACGTTAAAATGGGAGACTTTGCAGCTTCTGGCACTGGAACCCCTTTATGTTTTACAACTGACTCCAACAGTTATATTCCAGGCTGTACTGTGATGCAATCCATAAAATATAGAATTTGGATTCCTGATAATAGTCAAGTATATAATATACAAATGACTTCATTGCCTACTGGGTTTCCTGTACATGCCAATTCTACCTCGTCCTTCATGATACCTCGCTGCATCAACTCCTCTCAAATTGTAGAATCCACGGGAGAACTGCACCCCGTAAAGTGTAGACATGATCACCCTTTTATAACCAATATTTCAGGAACTAATTCTCAGCTGATGGACTGGTCTGGAGCTAATCTCACCATAAGTTCAACCCAGGTCTGTGGTGGATGAATGGACGCCCTCAACACCATGTCTGGATGTTAGTGGCTGCTCTGAATAATATCTCCTGGCCCACTTCTACTTCTTTAAAAAATATTATGAGTTGTGTAACACCCCCTTATGCTATTATGTATGGACCTTTTAATATTTCTATAGGAGCCATGTATTTCAATGTTACCTGCACTAACTGTTCTTTTACAAATTGCTTGTATAGTGGTCTTACTGATTCTGTAATTATTATTAAGCAACCACCATTTGTTATGCTTCCTGTAAACTTATCTGAAGCTTGGTATGAAGAAACAGGTATTCAAGTGTTAAAACATTTAAAAGAACTTATGCGCCCTAGACGATTTGTAGGGCTACTAATAGCAGGAATTTTAGCCTTTATTTCCTTAGCTGCCTCTGCTGCAGCGGCTACTGTGGCTTTAACACAAAATGTGCAGACAGCTCACCATGTTAATCAGCTTGCTCATAATACCACGCAAGCCCTGCACTTTCAAGGCGGGATTGATGATAAGGTAGAACAAAAATTAGAAGCCTTGTATGAATCTTTGTTGTCTCTGGGAGAACAAATTCGTGCCTTACAAACTTTGCAACGGGTGCGCTGTCCTGCTGGGTTTGACTTTATTTGTGTGACCCCCCATAAGTATAATGGGTCAAGCTATCCTTGGGAACAAGTTGTAGCACATCTAAATGGTATTTGGCACCATAATAACTTGTCCTTAGATCTCTTTCAACTCCATAGACAAATAGCCGGATTAGAACAGGCTCCGCCTTTGGACTTTAAAGTGGCAAAAACAGCAAAAGAACTGTTTAAACAACTTCAACAGTATGTCCCTTCCTTAACTAACGTTAAGGGGCTGCTAATGAAATTGCTCGGCCCAGGGATACTTTTGCTGATGGCTTGCCTATGTCTTCCTTGCATTGTACGCATATTGCAAAACTCTTTCATGAGTTTAGCCAGCCAGCTGCATAAGGTCAAGCTCCAAGTAAATGAATTTCCCCCGAGAGGAACCGCAGCCAGAGACGGGTATGAGGCGGTGCCAGCCTTAGACCGACCTAAGACAGGGCCTTCAGCACTGCTCTGAAGTTGTTCCCCAAGACGGGTAAGGCGGGCTGGGGCACCCACCCCACCTAAGACAGGCGGGTTCGCTTCTTTTAATAAAAAGACGGGGGAACTGTCAGGAGCCTAGCTAGCAGCTAAGCTCATCCTGACCTCTGGCTGTGCCGATGTCGCCAAGATGTCGGGGAGTCAAACCTGCAGCTAGGTAAATTATCACCTCTGGCTGTGCTGTTACCGCCAGGATATGCTAAAGGCAAAGTCCACAGCCACTGTCCGGAATTGCTTTGTTACCTTGTGTTTACTGTAATCAAATGTTGTAAACTTCAAAGCCTCCTTGTGTTCTGGAATTTTAACAACCCTATGCCATTAACTGGTTCAAAAACTGCATATAAGCTGGAAGTTAAGAATAAACTGTTGCTGCAGTCTTGAGGTTCAAACTTACGGCTGGAGACCTCCCGTACCCCATCTTTGTCTCTTGTCTTTTTTCTCTTGCCTAATTTTTCCTTTTCCGTATCCCTGCCGCCCCTCAGTCAGGATTTCTGTTCCCCTGCCGGCTGGCCGCGCAGGAGGGAAAAGAGAAAAAAGCTCATTTAGGACCTGCACTTACGAAGGGGGTAGGCAGCTGTATATCAGGGAGTAAACCTTCTGAGAATAAAAACAGCTGGAGATGGTTAAGGTAACTACACAGGGGAAAGGATAATGTACTGGGAACTCCTCAGAAGAATCTGATTTGTTGTGAGGGGAGAGAGATAAAAGCTCATTTAGGAACGACATGAACATACTGCGTAGGTAGCTGTTTATCAGTAAATATCTCCACTGAGATTAAGAAAAGCAGTAGCTTAATAAATTAAGTACTTCCTGGTGTGGTTACTGTACTGGTAACTCCCCAAAAGAATCTGGATTGTGGTGAGGGAACAGAGAAAAAAGCTCATTTAGGACCTGCACTTAAGAAGGGGGTAGGCAGCTATATATCAGGGAGTAAACCTTCTGAGAATAAAAACAGCTGGAGCTTGTTAAGGTAATTACACAGGGGAAAGGATAATGTACTGGGAACTCCTCAGAAGAATCTGATTTGTGGTGAGGGGAGAGAGATAAAAGCTCATTTAGGAACGACATGAACATGCTGCGTAGGTAGGTGTTTATCAGTAAATATCTCCACTGAGATTAAGAAAAGCAGTAGCTTAGTAAATTAAGTACTTCCTGGTATGGTTACTGTACTGGTAACTCCCCAAAAGAATCTGGATTGTGGTGAGGGAACAGAGAAAAAAGCTCATTTAGGACCTGCACTTACGAAGGGGGTAGGCAGCTGTATATCAGGGAGTATCGCTTCTGAGAATAAAAACAGCTGGAGCTTGTTAAGGTAATTACACAGGGGAAAGGATAATGTACTGGGAACTCCTCAGAAGAATCTGATTTGTGGTGAGGGGAGAGAGAAAAAAGCTCATTTAGCAACGACATGAACATGCTGCATACGTAGCTGTTTATCAGTAAATATCTCCACTTAGATAAAGAAGAGCAGTAGCTTAATAAATTAAGTACTTCCTGGTATGGATACTGTACTCGGAACTCCCCAAAAGAATCTGGATTGTGGTGAGGGAACAGAGAAAAAAGGTCATTTAGGACCTGCACTTTCGAAGGGGGTAGGCAGCTGTATATCAGGGAGTAAACATTCTGAGAATAAAAACAGCTGGAGCTTGTTAATGTAATTACACAGGGGAAAGGATAATGTACTGGGAACTCCTCAGAAGAATCTGATTTGTGATGAGGGGAGAGAGATAAAAGCTCATTTAAGAACGACATGAACATGCTGCGTAGGTAGCTGTTTATCAGTAAATATCTCCACTGAGATTAAGAAAATCAGTAGCTTAATAAATTAAGTACTTCCTGGTATGGTTACTGTACTGGTAACTCCCCAAAAGAATCTGGATTGTGGTGAGGGAACAGAGAAAAAAGCTCATTTATGACCTGCACTTACGAAGGGGGTAGGCAGCTGTATATCAGGGAATATCGCTTCTGAGAATAAAAACAGCTGGAGCTTGTTAAGGTAATTACACAGGGGAAAGGATAATGTACTGGGAACTCCTCAGAAGAATCTGATTTGTGGTGAGGGTAGAGAGATAAAAGCTCATTTAGGAACAACATGAACATGCTGCGTAGGAAGCTGTTTATTAGTAAATATCTCCACTGATATTAAGAAAAGCAGTAGCTTAATAAATTAAGTGCTTCCTGGTATGGTTACTGTACTGGTAACTCCCCAATAGAATCTGGATTTTGGTGAGGGAACAGGGAAAAAAGCTCATTTAGGACCTGCACTTACGAAGGGGGTAGGCAGCTGTATATCAGGGAGTAAACCTTCTGAGAATAAAAACAGCTGGAGCTTGTTAAGGTAATTACACAGGGGAAAGGATAATGTACTGGGAACTCCTCAGAAGAATCTGATTTGTGGTGAGGGGAGAGAGATAAAAGCTCATTTAGGAACGACATGAACATGCTGCGTAGGCAGCTGTTTATCAGTAAATATCTCCACTGAGATTAAGAAAAGCAGTAGCTTAGTAAATTAAGTACTTCCTGGAATGGTTACTGTACTGGTAACTCCCCAAAAGAATCTGGATTGTGGTGAGGGAACAGAGAAAAAAGCTCATTTAGGACCTGCACTTACGAAGGGGGTAGGCAGCAGTATATCAGGGAGTAAACCTTCTGAGAATAAAAACAGCTGGAGCTTGTTAAGGTAATTACACATGGGAAAGGATAATGTACTGGGAACTCCTCAGAAGAATCTGATTTGTGGTGAGGGGAGAGAGATAAATGCTCATTTAGGAACGACATGAACATGCTGCGTAGGTAGCTGTTTATCAGTAAATATCTCCACTGAGATTAAGAAAAGCAATAGCTTAGTAAATTAAGTACTTCCTGGTATGGTTACTGTACTGGTAACTCTGGATTGTGGTGAGGGAACAGAGAAAAAAGCTCATTTAGGACCTGCACTTACGAAGGGGGTAGGCAGCTGTATATCAGGGAGTAAACCTTCTGAGAATAAAAACAGCTGGAGCTTGTTAAGGTAATTACACATGGGAAAGGATAATGTACTGGGAACTCCTCAGAAGAATCTGATTTGTGGTGAGGGGAGAGAGATAAAAGCTCATTTAGGAACGACATGAACATGCTGCGTAGGTAGCTGTTTATCAGTAAATATCTCCACTGAGATTAAGAAAAGCAGTAGCTTAATAAATTAAGTACTTCCTGGTATGGTTACTGTACTGGTAACTTCCCAAAAGAATCTGGATTGTGGTGAGGGAACACAGAAAAAAGCTCATTTAGGACCTGCACTTACGAAGGGGGTAGGCAGCTGTATATCAGGGAGTAAACCTTCGGAGAATAAAATCAGCTGGAGCTTGTTAAGGTAATTACACAGGGGAAAGGATAATGTACTGGGAACTCCTCAGAAGAATCTGATTTGTGGTGAGGGGAGAGAGATAAAAGCTCGTTTAGGAACGAAATGAACATGCTGCGTAGGTAGCTGTTTATCAGTAAATATCTCCACTGAGATTAAGAAAAGCAGTAGCTTAATAAATTAAGTACTTCTTGGTATGGTTACTGTACTGGTAACTCCCAAAAGAATCTGGATTGTGGTGATGGAACAGAGAAAAAAGCTCATTTAGGACCTGCACTTACGAACGGGGTAGGGAGCTGTATATCAGGGAGTAAACCATCTGAGAATAAAAACAGCTGGAGATTGTTAAGGGAATTACACGCGGGAAAGGATAATGTACTGGGAACTCCTCAGAAGAATCTGATTTGTGGTGAGGGGTGAGAGATAAAAGCTCATTTAGGAACGACATGTACATGCTGCGTAGGTAGCTGATTATGAGTAAATATCTCCACTGAGATTAAGAAAAGCAGTAGCTTAATAAGTTAAGTACTTCCTGGTATGGTTACTGTACTGGTAACTCCCCAAAAGAATCTGGATTGTGGTGAGGGAACAGAGAAAAAAGCTCATTTAGGACCTGCACTTACGAAGGGGGTAGGCAGCTGTATATCAGGGAGTAAACCTTCTTAGAATAAAAACAGCTGGAGCTTGTTAAGGTAATTACACAGGGGAAAGGATAATGTACTGGGAACTCCTCAGAAGAATCTGATTTGTGGTGAGGGGAGAGAGATAAAAGCTCATTTAGGAACGACATGAACATGCTGCGTAGGTAGCTGTTTATCAGTAAATATCTCCACTGAGATTAAGAAAAGCAGTAGCTTAATAAATTAAGTACTTCCTGGTATGGTTACTGTACTGGTAACTCCCCAAAAGAATCTGGATTGTGGTGAGGGAACAGAGAAAAAAGCTCATTTAGGACCTGCACTTACGAAGGGGGTAGGCAGCTGTATATCAGGGAGTAAACCTTCTGAGAATAAAAACAGCTGGAGCTTGTTAAGGTAATTACACAGGGGAAAGGATAATTTACTGGGAACTCCTCAGAAGAATCTGATTTGTGGGGAGGGGAGAGAGATAAAAGCTCATTTAGGAACGACATGAACATGCTGCGGAGGTAGCTTTTTATCAGTAAATATCCCCACTGAAATTAAGAAAAGAGGTAGCTTAATAAATTAAGTACTTCCTTGTATGGTTACTGTACTGGTAACTCCCCAAAGCAATCTGGATTGTGGTGAGGGAACAGAGAAAAAAGCTCATTTAGGACCTGCACTTACGAAGGGGGTAGGCAGCTGAATATCAGGGAGTATCGCTTCTGAGAATAAAAACAGCTGGAGCTTGTTAAGGTAATTACACAGGGGAAAGGATAATGTACTGGGAACTCCTCAGAAGAATCTGATTTGTGGTGAGGGGAGAGAGACAAAAGCTCATTTAGGAACGATATGAACATGCTGCGTAGGTAGCTGTTTATCAGTAAATATCTCCACTGAGATTAAGAAAAGCAGTAGCTTAATAAATTAAGTACCTCCTGGTATAGTTACTGTACTGGTAACTCTCCAAAAGAATCTGGATTATGGTGAGGGAACAGAGAAAAAAGCTTATTTAGGACCTGGACTTACGAAGGGGGTAGGCAGCTGCTGTATATCAGGGAGTAAACCTTCTGAGAATAAAAACAGCTGGAGCTTGTTAAGGTAATTACACAGGGGAAAGGATAATGTACTGGGAACTCCTCAGAAGAATCTGATTTGTGGTGAGGGGAGAGAGATAAAAGCTCATTTAGGAACGACATGAACATGCTGCGTAGGTAGCTTTTTATCAGTAAATATCTCCACTGATATTAAGAAAAGCAGTATCTTAATAAATTAAGTACTTCCTGGTTTGGTTACTGTACAGGTAACTCCCCAAAAGAATCTGGATTGTGGTGAGGGAACAGAGAAAAAAGCTCATTTAGGACCTGCAATTACGAAGGGGGTAGGCAGCTGAACATCAGGGAGTAAACCTTCTGAGAATAAAAACAGCTGGAGCTTGTTAAGGTAATTACACAGGGGAAAGGATAATGTACTGGGAACTCCTCAGGAGAATCTGATTTGTGGTGAGGGGAGAGAGATAAAAGCTCATTTAGGAAAGACATGAACATGCTGCGTAGGTAGCTGTTTATCAGTAAATATCTCCACTGAGATTAAGAAAAGCAGTAGCTTAATAAATTAAGTACTTCATGGTATGGTTAATGTACTGGTAACTCCCCAAAAGAATCTGGATTGTGGTGAGGGAACAGAGAAAAAAGCTCATTTAGGACCTGCAATTACGAAGGGGGTAGGCAGCTGTACATCAGGGAGTAAACCTTCTGAGAATAAAAACAGCTGGAGCTTGTTAAGGTAATTACACAGGGGAAAGGATAATGTACTGGGAACTCCTCAGAAGAATCTGATTTGTGGTGAGGGGAGAGAGATAAAAGCTCATTTAGGAACGACATGAACATGCTGCGTAGGTAGCTGTTTATCAGTAAATATCTCCACTGAGATTAAGAAAAGCAGTAGCTTAATAAATTAAGTACTTCCTGGTATGGTTACTGTACTGGTAACTCCCCAAAAGAATCTGGATTATGGTGAGGGAACAGAGAAAAAAGCTCATTTAGGACCTGCACTTACGAAGGGGGTAGGCAGCTGTATATCAGGGAGTAAACCTTCTGAGAATAAAAACAGCTGGAGCTTGTTAAGGTAATTACACAGGGGAAAGGATAATGTACTAGGAACTCCTCAGATGAATCTGATTTGTGGTGAGGGGAGAGAGACAAAAGCTCATTTAGGAACGACATGAACATGCTGCGTAGGTAGCTGTTTATCAGTAAATATCTCCACTGAGATTAAGAAATGCAGTAGCTTAATAAATTAAGTACCTCCTGGTATGGTTACTGTACTGGTAACTCTCCAAAAGAATCTGGATTGTGGTGAGGGAACAGAGAAAAAAGCTCATTTAGGACCTGCACTTACGAAGGGGGTAGGCAGCTGTATATCAGGGAGTAAACCTTCTTAGAATAAAAACAGCTGGAGCTTGTTAAGGTAATTACACAGGGGAAAGGATAATGTACTGGGAACTCCTCAGAAGAATCTGATTTGTGGTGAGGGGAGAGAGATAAAAGCTCATTTAGGAACGACATGAACATGCTGCGTAGGTAGCTGTTTATCAGTAAATATCTCCACTGAGATTAAGAAAAGCAGTAGCTTAATAAATTAAGTACTTCCTGGTATGGTTACTGTACTGGTAACTCCCCAAAAGAATCTGGATTGTGGTGAGGGAACAGAGAAAAAAGCTCATTTAGGACCTGCACTTACGAAGGGGGTAGGCAGCTGTATATCAGGGAGTAAACCTTCTGAGAATAAAAACAGCTGGAGCTTGTTAAGGTAATTACACAGGGGAAAGGATAATTTACTGGGAACTCCTCAGAAGAATCTGATTTGTGGGGAGGGGAGAGAGATAAAAGCTCATTTAGGAACGACATGAACATGCTGCGTAGGTAGCTTTTTATCAGTAAATATCCCCACTGAAATTAAGAAAAGAGGTAGCTTAATAAATTAAGTACCTCCTGGTATGGTTACTGTACTGGTAACTCCCCAAAGCAATCTGGATTGTGGTGAGGGAACAGAGAAAAAAGCTCATTTAGGACCTGCACTTACGAAGGGGGTAGGCAGCTGAATATCAGGGAGTATCGCTTCTGAGAATAAAAACAGCTGGAGCTTGTTAAGGTAATTACACAGGGGAAAGGATAATGTACTGGGAACTCCTCAGAAGAATCTGATTTGTGGTGAGGGGAGAGAGACAAAAGCTCATTTAGGAACGATATGAACATGCTGCGTAGGTAGCTGTTTATCAGTAAATATCTCCACTGAGATTAAGAAAAGCAGTAGCTTAATAAATTAAGTACCTCCTGGTATAGTTACTGTACTGGTAACTCTCCAAAAGAATCTGGATTATGGTGAGGGAACAGAGAAAAAAGCTTATTTAGGACCTGGACTTACGAAGGGGGTAGGCAGCTGCTGTATATCAGGGAGTAAACCTTCTGAGAATAAAAACAGCTGGAGCTTGTTAAGGTAATTACACAGGGGAAAGGATAATGTACTGGGAACTCCTCAGAAGAATCTGATTTGTGGTGAGGGGAGAGAGATAAAAGCTCATTTAGGAACGACATGAACATGCTGCGTAGGTAGCTTTTTATCAGTAAATATCTCCACTGAGATTAAGAAAAGCAGTATCTTAATAAATTAAGTACTTCCTGGTTTGGTTACTGTACAGGTAACTCCCCAAAAGAATCTGGATTGTGGTGAGGGAACAGAGAAAAAAGCTCATTTAGGACCTGCAATTACGAAGGGGGTAGGCAGCTGAACATCAGGGAGTAAACCTTCTGAGAATAAAAACAGCTGGAGCTTGTTAAGGTAATTACACAGGGGAAAGGATAATGTACTGGGAACTCCTCAGGAGAATCTGATTTGTGGTGAGGGGAGAGAGATAAAAGCTCATTTAGGAAAGACATGAACATGCTGCGTAGGTAGCTGTTTATCAGTAAATATCTCCACTGAGATTAAGAAAAGCAGTAGCTTAATAAATTAAGTACTTCATGGTATGGTTAATGTACTGGTAACTCCCCAAAAGAATCTGGATTGTGGTGAGGGAACAGAGAAAAAAGCTCATTTAGGACCTGCAATTACGAAGGGGGTAGGCAGCTGTACATCAGGGAGTAAACCTTCTGAGAATAAAAACAGCTGGAGCTTGTTAAGGTAATTACACAGGGGAAAGGATAATGTACTGGGAACTCCTCAGAAGAATCTGATTTGTGGTGAGGGGAGAGAGATAAAAGCTCATTTAGGAACGACATGAACATGCTGCGTAGGTAGCTGTTTATCAGTAAATATCTCCACTGAGATTAAGAAAAGCAGTAGCTTAATAAATTAAGTACTTCCTGGTATGGTTACTGTACTGGTAACTCCCCAAAAGAATCTGGATTATGGTGAGGGAACAGAGAAAAAAGCTCATTTAGGACCTGCACTTACGAAGGGGGTAGGCAGCTGTATATCAGGGAGTAAACCTTCTGAGAATAAAAACAGCTGGAGCTTGTTAAGGTAATTACACAGGGGAAAGGATAATGTACTAGGAACTCCTCAGATGAATCTGATTTGTGGTGAGGGGAGAGAGACAAAAGCTCATTTAGGAACGACATGAACATGCTGCGTAGGTAGCTGTTTATCAGTAAATATCTCCACTGAGATTAAGAAATGCAGTAGCTTAATAAATTAAGTACCTCCTGGTATGGTTACTGTACTGGTAACTCTCCAAAAGAATCTGGATTGTGGTGAGGGAACAGAGAAAAAAGCTCATTTAGGACCTGCACTTACGAAGGGGGTAGGCAGCTGCTGTATATCAGGGAGTAAACCTTCTGAGAATAAAAACAGCTGGAGCTTGTTAAGGTAATTACACAGGAGAAAGGATAATGTACTGGGAAATCCTCAGAAGAATCTGATTTGTGGTGAGGGGAGAGAGATAAAAGCTCATTTAGGAACGACATGAACATGCTGCGTAGGTAGCTTTTTGTCAGTAAATATCTCCACTGAGATTAAGAAAAGCAGTAGCTTAATAAATTAAGTACTTCCTGGTATGGTTACTGTACTGGTAACTCCCCAAAAGAATCTGGATTGTGGTGAGTGAACAGAGAAAAAAGCTCATTTAGGACCTGCACTTACGAAGGGGGTAGGCAGCTGTATATGAAGGAGTAAACCTTCGGAGAATAAAAACAGCTGGAGCTTGTTAAGGTAATTACACAGGGGAAAGGATAATGTACTGGGAACTCCTCAGAAGAATCTGATTTGTGGTGAGGGGAGAGAGATAAAAGCTCATTTAGGAACGACATGACATGCTGCTTAGGTAGCTGTTTATCAGTAAATATCTCCACTGAGATTAAGAAAAGCAGTAGCTTAATAAATTAAATACTTCCTGGTATGGTTACTGTACTGGTAACTCCCCAAAAGAATCTGGATTGTGGTGAGGGAACAGAGAAAAAAGCTCATTTCGGACCTGCACTTACGAAGGGGGTAGGCAGCTGTATATCAGGGAGTAAACATTCTGAGAATAAAAACAGCTGGAGCTTGTTAAGGTAATTGCACAGGGGAAAGGATAATGTACTGGGAACTCCTCAGAAGAATCTGATTTGTGGTGAGGGGAGAGAGATAAAAGCTCATTTAGGAACGACATGTACATGCTGCGTAGGTAGCTGTTTATCAGTAAATATCTCCAATGAGATTAAGAAAAGCAGTAGCTGAATAAATTAAGTACTTCCTGGTATTGTTACTGTACTGGTAACTCCCCAAAAGAATCTGGAGTGTGGTGAGGGAACAGAGAAAAAAGCACATTTAAGACCTGCACTTACGAAGGGGCTAGGCAGCTGTATATCAGGGAGTAAACCTTCTGAGAATAAAAACAGCTGGAGCTTGTTAAGGTAATTACACAGGGGAACGGATAATGTACTGGGATCTCCTCAGAAGAATCTGATTTGTGGTGAGGGGAGAGAGATAAAAGCTTATTTATGAACGACATGATCATGCTGCGTAGGTAGCTGTTTATCAGTAAATATCTCCACTGAGATTTAGAAAAGCAGTAGCTTAATAAATTAAGTACTTCCTGGTATGGTTACTGTACTGGTAACTCTCCAAAAGAATCTGGACTGTGGTGAGGGAACAGAGAAAAAAGCTCATTTAGGACCTGCACTTACGAAGGGGGTAGGCAGCTGTATATCAGGGAGTAAACCTTCGGAGAATAAAAACAGCTGGAGCTTGTTAAGGTAATTACACAGGGGAAAGGATAATGTACTGCGAACTCCTCAGAAGAATCTGATTTGTGGTGAGGGGAGAGAGATAAAAGCTTATTTAGGAACGACATGAACATGCTGCGTAGGTAGCTGTTTATCAGTAAATATCTCCACTGAGATTAAGAAAAGCAGTAGCGGGGCTGGGGATATAGCCTAGTGGCAAGAGTGCCTGCCTCGGATACACGAGGCCCTAGGTTCGATTCCCAAACCACATATACAGAAAAAACGGCCAGAAGCGGCGCTGTGGCTAAAGTGGCAGAGTGCTAGCCTTGAGCGGGAAGAAGCCAGGGACAGTGCTCAGGCCCTGAGTCCAAGGCCAGGACTGGCAAAAAAAAAAAAAGAAAAGAAAAGCAGTAGCTTAATAAATTAAGTACTTCCTGGTATGGTTACTGTACTGGTAACTCCCCAAAAGAATCTGGATTGTGTGAGGGAACAGAGAAAAAAGCTCATTTAGGACCTGCACTTACGAAGGGGGTAGGCAGCAGTATATCAGGGAGTAAACCTTCTGAGAATAAAAACAGCTGGAACTTGTTAAGGTATTTACACAGGGGAAAGGATAATGAACTGGGAACTCCTCAGAAGAATCTGATTTGTGGTGAGCGGAGAGAGATAAAAGCTCATTTAGGAACGACATGAACATGCTGCGTAGGTAGCTGTTTATCAGTAAATATCTCCACTGAGATTAAGAAAAGCAGTAGCTTAATAAATTAAGTACCTCCTGGTATGGTTACTGTACTGGTAACTCTCCAAAAGAATCTGGATTGTGGTGAGGGAACAGAGAAAAAAGCTCATTTAGGACCTGCACTTACGAAGGGGGTAGGCAGCTGCTGTATATCAGGGAGTAAACCTTCTGAGAATAAAAACAGCTGGAGTTGTTAAGGTAATTACACAGGAGAAAGGATAATGTACTTGGAACTCCTCAGAAGAATCTGATTTGTGGTGAGGGGAGAGAGATAAAAGCTCATTTAGGAATGACATGAACATGCTGCGTAGGTAGCTTTTTATCAGTAAATATCTCCACTGAGATTAAGAAAAGCCGTATCTTAATAAATTAAGTACTTCCTGGTATGGTTACTGTACTGGTAACTCCCCAAAAGAATCTGGATTGTGGTGAGGGAACAGAGAAAAAAGCTCATTTAGGACCTGCAATTACGAAGGGGGTAGGCAGCTGTACATCAGGGAGTAACCTTCTGAGAATAAAAACAGCTGGAGCTTGTTAAGGTAATTACACAGGGGAAAGGATAATGTACTGTGAACTCCTCAGGAGAATCTGATTTGTGGTGAGGGGAGAGAGATAAAAGCTCATTTAGGAACGACATGAACATGCTGCGTAGGTAGCTGTTTATCAGTAAATATCTCCACTGAGATTAAGAAAGCAGTATCTTAATAAATTAAGTACTTCCTGGTATGGTTACTGTACTGGTAACTCCCCCAAAGAATCTGGATTGTGGTGAGGGAACAGAGAAAAAAGCTCATTTAGGACCTGCAATTACGAAGGGGGTAGGCAGCTGTCCATCAGGGAGTAAACCTTCGGAGAATAAAAACAGCTGGAGCTTGTTAAGGTAATTACACAGGGGAAAGGATAATGTACTGGGAACTCCTCAGAAGAATCTGATTTGTGGTGAGGGGAGAGAGATAAAAGCTCATTTAGGAACGACATGAACATGCTGCGTAGGTAGCTGTTTATCAGTAAATATCTCCACTGAGATTAAGAAAAGCAGTAGCTGAATAAATTAAGTATTTCCTGGTATGGTTACTGTACTGGTAACTCCCCAAAAGAATCTGGATTGTGGTGAGGGAACAGAGAAAAAAGCTCATTTAAGACCTGCACTTACGAAGGGGGTAGGCAGCTGTATATCAGGGAGTAAACCTTCTGAGAATAAAAACAGCTGGAGCTTGTTAAGGTAATTACACAGGGGAAAGGATAATGTATGGGAACTCCTCAGAAGAATCTGATTTGTGGTGAGGGGAGAGAGATAAAAGCTCATTTATGAACGACATGAACATGCTGCGTAGGTAGCTGTTTATCAGTAAATATCTCCACTGAGATTAAGAAAAGCAGTAGCTTAATAAATTAAGTACTTCCTGGTATGGTTACTGTACTGGTAACTCCCCAAAAGAATCTGGATTGTGGTGAGGGAACAGAGAAAAATGCTCATTTAGGACCTGCACTTACGAAGGGGGTAGGCAGCTGTCTATCAGGGAGTAAACCTTCTGAGAATAAAAAGAGCTGGAGCTTGTTAAGGTAATTACACAGGGGAAAGGATAATGTACTGGGAAGTCCTTAGAAGAATCTGATTTGTGGTGAGGGGAGAGAGACAAAAGCTCATTTAGGAACGACATGAACTTGCTGCGTAGGTAGCTGTTTATCAGTAAATATCTCCACTGAGATTAAGAAAAGCAGTAGCTTAATAAATTAAGTACTTCCTGGTATGGTTACTGTACTGGTAACTCCCCAAAAGAATCTGGATTGTGGTGAGGGAACAGAGAAAAAAGCTCATTTAGGACCTGCACTTACGAAGAGGGTAGGCAGCAGTATATCAGGGAGTAAACCTTCTGAGAATAAAGACAGCTGGAGGTTGTTAAGGTAATTACACAGGGGAAAGGATAATGTATTGGCAACTCCTCAGAAGAATCTGATTTGTCGTGAGGGGAGAGAGACAAAAGCTCATTTAGGAACGACATGAACATGCTGCGTAGGTAGCTGTTTATCAGTAAATATCTCCACTGAGATTAAGAAAAGCAGTAGCTTAATAAAGTAAGTACTTCCTGGTATGGTTACTATACTGGTAACTCCCCAAAAGAATCTGGATTGTGGTGAGGGAACAGAGAAAAAAGCTCATTTGGACCTGCACTTACGAAGGGGGTAGGCAGCTGTATATCAGGGAGAAAACCTTCTGAGAATAAAAACAGCTGGAGCTTGTGAAGGTAATTACACAGTGGAAAGGATAATGTACTGCGAACTCCTCAGAAGAATCTGATTTGTGGTGAGGGGAGAGAGATAAAAGCTCATTTAGGAACGCCATGAACATGCTGCGTAGGTAGCTGTTTATCAGTAAATATCTCCACTGAGATTAAGAAAAGCAGTAGCGGGGCTGGGGATATAGCCTAGTGGCAAGAGTGCCTGCCTCGGATACACGAGGCCCTAGGTTCGATGACCAAGTCCACATATACAGAAAAAACGGCCAGAAGCGGCGCTGTGGCTCAAGTGGCAGAGTGCTAGCCTTGAGCGGGAAGAAGCCAGGGACAGGGCTCAGGCCCTGAGTCCAAGGCCCAGGACTGGCAAAAAAAAAAAAGAAAAGCAGTAGCTTAATAAATTAAGTACTTCCTGGTATGGTTACTGTACTGGTAACTCCCCAAAAGAATCTGGATTGTGGTGAGGGAACAGAGAAAAAAGCTCATTTAAGACCTGCACTTACGAAGGGGGTAGGCAGCTGTATATCAGGGAGTAAACCATCTGAGAATAAAAACAGCTGGAGCTTGTTAAGGTAATTACACAGGGGAAAGGATAATGTACTGGGAACTCCTCAGAAGAATCTGATTTGTGGTGAGGGGAGAGAGATAAAAGCTCATTTAGGAACGACATGAACATGCTGCGTAGGTAGCTGTTTATCAGTAAATATCTCCACTGAGATTAAGAAAAGCAGTAGCTTAATAAATTAAGTACTTCCTAGTATGGTTACTGTACTGGTAACTCCCCAAAAGAATCTGGATTGTGGTGAGGGAACAGAGAAAAAAGCTCATTTAGGACCTGCACTTACGAAGGGGGTAGGCAGCTGTATATCAGGGAGTAAACCTTCTGAGAATAAAAACAGCTGGAGCTTGTTAAGGTAATTACACAGGGGAAAGGATAATGTACTGGGAACTCCTCAGCAGAATCTGATTGTGGTGAGGGGAGAGAGATAATAGCTCTTTTAGGAACGACATGAACATGCTGCGTAGGTAGCTGTTTATCAGTAAATATCTCCACTGAGATTAAGAAAAGCAGTAGCTTAATAAATGAAGTACTTCCTGGTATGGTTACGGTACTGGTAACTCCCCAAAAGAATCTGGATTGTGGTGAGGGAACAGAGAAAAAACCTCATTAGGACCTGCACTTACGAAGGGGGTAGGCAGCTGTATATCAGGGAGTAAACATTCTGAGAATGAAAACAGCTGGAGCTTGATAAGGTAATTACACAGGGGAAAGGATAATGTACTGGGAACTCCTCAGAAGAATCTGATTTGTGGTGAGGGGAGAGAGATAAAAGCTCATTTAGGAACGACATGAACATGCTGCGTAGGTAGCTGTTTATCAGTAAATATCTCCACTGAGATTAAGAAAAGCAGTAGCTTAATAAATTAAGTACTTCCTGGTATGGTTACTGTACTGGTACCTCCCCAAAAGAATCTGGATTGTGGTGAGGGAACATAGAAAAAAGCTCATTGAGGACCTGCACTTACAAAGGGGGTAGGCAGCTGTATATCAGGGAGTAAACCTTCTGAGAATAAAAACAGCTGGAGCTTGTAAAGGTAATAACACAGGGGAAAGCATAATGTACAGGGAAATCCTCAGAAGAATCTGATTTGTGGTGAGGGCCGAGAGATAAAAGCTTATTTAGGAACGACATGAACATGCCGCGTAGGTATCTGTTTATCAGTAAATATCTCCACTGAGATTAAGAAAAGCAGTTGCTTAATAACTTAAGTACTTCCTGGTATGGTTACTGTACTGGTAACTCCCCAAAAGAATCTGGATTGTGGTGAGGGAACAGAGAAAATAGCTCATTTAGGACCTGCACTTACGAAGGGGGGTAGGCAGCTGTATATCAGGGAGTAAACCTTCTGAGAATAAAAACAGCTGGAGCTTGTTAAGGTAATTACACAGGGGAAAGGATAATGTACTGGGAACTCCTCAGAAGAATCTGATTTGTGGTGAGGGAGAGAGATAAAAGCTCATTTAGGAACGACATGAACATGCTGCGTAGGTAGCTGTTTATCAGTAAATATCTCCACTGAGATTAAGAAAAGCAGTAGCTTAATAAATTAAGTACTTCCTGGTATGGTTACTGTACTGGTAACTCCCCAAAAGAATCTGGATTGTTTTGAGGGAAAAGAGAAAAAAGCTCATTTATGACCTGCACTTACGAAGGGGGTAGGCAGCTGTATATCAGGGAGTAAACCTTCTGAGAATAAAAACAGCTGGAGCTTGTTAAGGTAATTACACAGGGGAAAGGATAATGTACTGGAAACTCCTCAGAAGAATCTGATTTGTGGTGAGGGGAGAGAGATAAAAGCTCATTTAGGAACGACATGAACATGCTGCGTAGGAAGCTGTTTATCAGTAAATATCTCCACTGAGATTAAGAAAAGCAGTAGCTTAATAAATTAAGTACTTCCTGGTATGGTTACTGTACTGGTAACTCCCCAAAAGAGTCTGGATTGTGGTGAGGGAACAGAGAGATAAGCTCATTTAGGACCTGCACTTACGAAGGGGGTAGGCAGCTGTATATCAGGGAGTAAACCTTCTGAGAATAAAAACAGCTGGAGCTTGTTAAGGTAATTACACAGGAGAAAGGATAATGTACTGGGAACTCCTCAGAAGAATCTGATTTGTGGTGAGGGGATAGACAAAAGCTCATTTAGGAACGACATGAACATGTTGTCTACACTGAGATTAAGAAAAGCAGTAGCTTAATAAATTAAGTACTTCCTGGTATGGTTACTGTACTGGTAACTCCCCAAAAGAATCTGGATTGTGGTGAGGGAAAGAGAAAAAAGCTCATTTAGGACCTGCACTTACGAAGGGGGTAGGCCGCTGTATATCAGGGAGTAAACCTTCTGAGAATAAAAACAGCTGAGCTTGTTAAGGTCATTACACAGGGGAAAGGATAATGTACTGGGAACTCCTCAGAAGAATCTGATTTGTGGTGAGGGGAGAGAGATAAAAGCTCATTAGGAACGACATGAACATGCTGCGTAGGTAGCTGTTTATCAGTAAATATCTCCACTGAGATTAAGAAAAGCAGTAGCTTAATAAATTAAGTACTTCCTGGTATGGTTACTGTACTGGTAAATCCCCAAAAGAATCTGGATTGTGGTGAGGGAACAGAGAAAAAAGGTCATTTAGGACCTGCACTTACGAAGGGGTTAGGCAGCTGTATATCAGGGAGTAAACCTTCTGAGAATAAAAACAGCTGGAGCTTGTTACGGTAATTACACAGGGGAAAGGATAATGTACTGGGAACTCTTCAGAAGAATCTGATTTGTGGTGAGGGGAGAGAGATAAAAGCTCATTTAGGAACAACATGAACATGCTGCGTAGGTAGCTGTTTATCAGTAAATATCTCCACTGAGATTAAGAAAAGCAGTAGCTTAATAAATTAAGTACTTCCTGGTATTGTGACTGTACTGGTAACTCCCCAAAAGAATCTGGATTGTGGTGAGGGAACAGAGAAAAAAGCAAATTTAGGACCTGCACTTACGAAGGGGGTGGGCAGCTGTATATCAGGGAGTAAACCTTCTGAGAATAAAAACAGCTGGAGCTTGTTAAGGTAATTACACAGGGGAAAGGATAATGTACTGGGAACTCCTCAGAAGAATCTGATTTGTGGTGAGGGAAGAGAGATAAAAGCTCATTTAGGAACGATATGTACATGCTGCGTACGTAGCTGTTTATCAGTAAATATCTCCACTGAGATTAAGAAAAGCAGTAGCTTAATAAATTAAGTAATTACTGGTATGGTTACTGTACTGGTAACTCCCCAAAAGAATCTGGATTGTGGTGAGGGAACAGAGAAAAAAGCTCATTTAGGACCTGCACTTACGAAGGGGGTAGGCAGCTGTATATCAGGGAGTAAACCTTCTGAGAATAAAAACAGCTGGAGCTTGTTAAGGTAATTACACAGGGGAAAGGATAATGTACTGGGAACTCCTCAGAAGAATCTGATTTGTGGTGAGGGGAGAGCGATAAAAGCTCATTTAGGAACGACATGAACATGCTGCGTAGGTAGCTGTTTATCAGTAAATATCTCCACTGAGATTATGGAAAGCAGTAGCTTAATAAATTAAGTACTTCCTGGTATGGTTACTGTACTGGTAACTCCCCAAAAGAATCGGATTGTGGTGAGGGAAGAGAGGAAAAAGCTCACTTAGGACCTGCACTTACGAAGGGGGTAGGCAGCTGTATATCAGGGAGTAAACCTTCTGAGAATAAAAACAGCTGGAGCTTGTTAAGGTAATTACACAGGGGAAAGGATAATGTACTGGGAACTCCTCAGAAGAATCTGATTTGTGGTGAGGGGAGAGAGATAAAAGCTCATTTAGGAACGACATGAACATGATGCGTAGGTAGCTGTTTATCAGTAAATATCTCCACTGAGATTAAGAAAAGCAGTAGCTTAATAAATTAAGTACTGCCTGGTATGGTTACTGTACTGGTAACTCCCCAAAAGAATCTGGAATGTGGTGAGGGAACAGAGAGAAAAGCTCATTTAAGACCTGCACTTACGAAGGGGGTAGGCAGCTGTATATCAGGGAGTATACCTTCTGAGAATAAAAACAGCTGGAGCTTGTTTAGGTAATTACACAGGGGAAATGATAATGTACTGGGAACTCCTCAGGAGAATCTGATTTGTGGTGAGGGGAGAGAGATTAAAGCTCCTTTAGGAACGACATGAACATGCTGCGTACGTAGCTGTTTATCAGTAAATATCTCCACTGAGATTAAGAAAAGCAGTAGCTTA
>NW_025956105.1:0-35931 GCF_023159225.1 Perognathus longimembris pacificus | reverse complement strand
AATGAGCTTTTTTTCTCTGTTCCCTCACCACATTCCAGATACTTTTGGGGAGTTACCAGTACAGTATCCATACCAGGAAGTACTTAATTTATTAAGCTACTGCTTTTCTTAATCTCAGTGGAGATATTTACTGATAAACAGCTACGTATGCAGCATTTTCATGTCGTTCCTAAATGAGCTTTTATCTCTCTCCCCTCACCACAAATCAGATTCTTCTGAGGAGTTCCCAGTACATTATCCTTTCCCCTGTGTAATTACTTTAACAAGCTCCAGCTGTTTTTATTCTCAGAAGGTTTACTCCCTGATATACAGCTGCCTACCCCCTTCGTAAGTGCAGGTCCTAAATGAGCTTTTTTCTCTGTTCCCTCACCACAGTCCAGATTCATTTGGGGAGTTACCAGTACAGTAACCATACCAGGAAGTTCTTAATTTATTAAACAACTGCTTTTCTTAATCTCAGTGGAGTATTTACTGATAAACATCTAGCTACTCAGCATGTTCATGTCGTTCCTAAATGAGCTTTAATCTCTCTCCCCTCACCACAAATCAGATTCTTCTCAGGAGTTCCCACTACATTATCCTTTCCCCTGTGTAATTACTTTAACAAGCTCCAGCTGTTTTTATTCTCAGAAGGTTTACTCCCTGATATACAGCTGCCTACCCCCTTCGTAAGTGCAGGTCCTAAATGAGCTTTTTTCTCTGTTCCCTCACCACAGTCCAGATTCATTTGGGGAGTTACCAGTACAGTAACCATACCAGGAAGTTCTTAATTTATTAAACAACTGCTTTTCTTAATCTCAGTGGAGATATTTACTGATAAACAGCTACCTACGCAGCATGTTCATGTCGTTCCTAAATGAGCTTTTATGTCTCTCCCCTCACCACAATCAGATTCTTCTGAGGAGTTCCCAGTACATTATCCTTTCCCCTGTGTAATTACCTTCAAAGCTCCAGCTGTTTTTATTCTCAGAAGGTTTACTCCCTGATATACAGCTGCCTACCCCCTTCGTAAGTGCAGGTCCTAAATGAGCTTTTTCTCTGTTCCCTCACCACAATCCAGATTCTTTTGGGGAGTTACCAGTACAGTAACCATACCAGGAAGTGCTTAATTTATTAAGCTACTGCTTTTCTTAAACTCAGTGGAGATATTTACTGATAAACAGCTACCTACGCAGCATGTTCATGTCGTTCCTAAATGAGCTTTATCTCTCTCCCCTCACCACAAATCAGATTCTTCTGAGGAGTTCCCAGTACATTATCCTTTCCCCTGTGTAATTAGGTTAAAAAGCTCCAGCTGTTTTTATTCTCAGAAGGTTTACTCCCTGATATACAGCTGCCTACCCCCTTCGTAAGTGCAGGTCCTATATGAGCTTTTTTCTCTGTTCCCTCACCACAATCCAGATTCTTTTGGGGAGTTACCAGTACAGTACCCATACCAGGAAGTACTTAATTTATTAAGCTACTGCTTTTCTTAACCTCAGTGGAGATATTTACTGATAAACAGCTACCTACGCAGCATGTTCATGTCGTTCCTAAATGAGCTTTTATCTCTCTCCACTCACCACAAATCAGATTCTTCTGAGGAGTTCCAGTACATTATCCTTTCCCCTGTGTAATTACCTTAAGAAGCTCCAGCTGTTTTTATTCTCAGAGTTTACTCCCTGATATACAGCTGCCTACCCCCTTCGTAAGTGCAGGTCCTAAATGAGCTTTTTTCTCTGTTCCCTCACCACAATCCAGATTCTTTTGGGGAGTTACCAGTACAGTAACCACAGCAGGAAATACTTAATTTATTAAGCTACTGCTTTTCTTAATCTCAGTGGAGATATTTACTGATAAACAGCTACCTACGCAGCATGTACATGTCGTTCCAAAATGAGCTTTTATTTTCTCTCCCTCACCACAAATCAGATTCTTCTGAGGAGTTTCCAGTACATTATCCTTTCCCCTGTGTAATTACCTTAACAAGCTCCAGCTGTTTTTATTCTCAGAAGGTTTACTCCCTGATATACAGCTGCCTACCCCCTTCGTAAGTGCAGGTCCTAAATGAGCTTTTTTCTCTGTTCCCTCACCACAATCCAGATCCTTTTGGGAGGTTACCAGTACAGTAACCATACCAGGAAGTACTTAATTCATTAAGCTACTGCTTTTCTTAATCTCAGTGGAGATATTTACTGATAAACAGCTACCTACGCAGCATGTTCATGTAGTTCCTAAATGAGCTTTTATCTCACTCCCCTCACCACAAATCAGATTCTTCTGAGGAGTTCCCAGTACATTATCCTCTACCCTGTGTAATTACCTTAACAAGCTCCAGCTGTTTCTATTCTCAGAAGGTTTACTCCCTGATATACAGCTGCCTACCCCCTTCGTAAGTGAAGGTCCTAAATGAGCTTTTTTCTCTGTTCCCTCACCACAATCCAGATTCTTTTGGGGAGTTACCAGTACAGTAACCATACCAGGAAGTACTTAATTTGTTAAGCTACTGCTTTTCTTAATCTCAGTGGAGATATTTACTGATAAACAGCTACCTACGCAGCATGTTCATGTCGTTCTTAAAGGAGCTTTTATCTCTCTCCCCTCACCACATATCAGATTCTTCTGAGGAGTTCCCAGTACATTATCCTTTCCCATGTGTAATTACATTAACAAGCTCCAGCTGTTTTTATTCTCAGAAGGTTTACTCCCTGATATACAGCTGCCTACCCCCTTCGTAAGTACAGGTCCTAAATGAGCTTTTTTCTCTGTTCCCTCACCACAATCCAGATTCTTTTGGGGAGTTACCAGTACAGTAACAATACCAAGAAGTACTTTAATTTATTAAGCTACTGCTTTTCTTAATCTAAGTAGAGATATTTACTGATAAACATCTAGCTACTCAGCATGTTCATGTCGTTCCTAATGAGCTTTAATCTCTCTCCCCTCACCACAAATCAGATTCTTCTCAGGAGTTCCCAGTACATTATCCTTTCCCCTGTGTAATTACTTTAACAAGCTCCAGCTGTTTTTATTCTCAGAAGGTTTACTCCCTGATATACAGCTGCCTACCCCCTTCGTAAGTGCAGGTACTAAATGAGCTTTTTTCTCTATTCCCTCACCACAGTCCAGATTCATTTGGGGAGTTACCAGTACAGTAACCCATACCAGGAAGTTCTTAATTTATTAAACAACTGCTTTTCTTAATCTCAGTGGAGATATTTACTGATAAACAGCTACCTACGCAGCATGTTCATGTCGTTCCTAAATGAGCTTTTATGTCTCTCCCCTCACCACAAATCAGATTCTTCTGAGGAGTTCCCAGTACATTATCCTTTCCCCTGTGTAATTACCTCAAAGCTCCAGCTGTTTTTATTCTCAGAAGGTTTACTCCTGATATACAGCTGCCTACCCCCTTCGTAAGTGCAGGTCCTAAATGAGCTTTTTTCTCTGTTCCCTCACCACAATCCAGATTCTTTTGGGGAGTTACCAGTACAGTAACCATACCAGAAGTGCTTAATTTATTAAGCTACTGCTTTTCTAAACTCAGTGGAGATATTTACTGATAAACAGCTACCTACGCAGCATGTTCATGTCGTTCCTAAATGAGCTTTTATCTCTCTCCCTCACCACAAATCAGATTCTTCTGAGGAGTTCCCAGTACATTATCCTTTCCCCTGTGTAATTAGGTTAAAAAGCTCCAGCTGTTTTTATTCTCAGAAGGTTTACTCCCTGATATACAGCTGCCTACCCCCTTCGTAAGTGCAGGGTCCTATATGAGCTTTTTTCTCTGTTCCCTCACCACAATCCAGATTCTTTTGGGGAGTTACCAGTACAGTAACCATACCCAGGAAGTACTTAATTTATTAACCTACTGCTTTTCTTAACCTCAGTGGAGATATTTACTGATAAACAGCTACCTACGCAGCATGTTCATGTCGTTCCTAAATGAGCTTTTATCTCTCTCCACTCACCACAAATCAGATTCTTCTGAGGAGTTCCCAGTACATTATCCTTTCCCCTGTGTAATTACCTTAAGAAGCTCCAGCTGTTTTTATTCTCAGAAGGTTTACTCCCTGATATACAGCTGCCTCCCCCCTTCGTAAGTGCAGGTCCTAAATGAGCTTTTTTCTCTGTTCCCTCACCACAATCCAGATTCTTTTGGGGAGTTACCAGTACAGTAACCACAGCAGGAAATACTTAATTTATTAAGCTACTGCTTTTCTTAATCTCAGTGGAGATATTTACTGATAAACAGCTACCTACGCAGCATGTACATGTCGTTCCAAAATGAGCTTTTATTTTCTCTCCCCTCACCACAAATCAGATCTTCTGAGGAGTTTCCAGTACATTATCCTTTCCCCTGTGTAATTACCTTAACAAGCTCCAGCTGTTTTATTCTCAGAAGGTTTACTCCCTGATATACAGCTGCCTACCCCCTTCGTAAGTGCAGGTCCTAAATGAGCTTTTTTCTCTGTTCCCTCACCACAATCCAGATCCTTTTGGGAGTTACCAGTACAGTAACCATACCAGGAAGTACTTAATTCATTAAGCTACTGCTTTTCTTAATCTCAGTGGAGAATATTTACTGATAAACAGCTACCTACGCAGCATGTTCATGTAGTTCCTAAATGAGCTTTTATCTCACTCCCCTCACCACAAATCAGATTCTTCTGAGAGTTCCCAGTACATTATCCTCTACCCTGTGTAATTACCTTAACAAGCTCCAGCTGTTTCTATTCTCAGAAGGTTTACTCCCTGATATACAGCTGCCTACCCCCTTCGTAAGTGAAGGTCCTAAATGAGCTTTTTTCTCTGTTCCCTCACCACAATCCAGATTCTTTTGGGGAGTTACCAGTACAGTAACCATACCAGGAAGTACTTAATTTGTTAAGCTACTGCTTTTCTTAATCTCAGTGGAGATATTTACTGATAAACAGCTACCTACGCAGCATGTTCATGTCGTTCTAAAGGAGCTTTTATCTCTCTCCCCTCACCACAAATCAGATTCTTCTGAGGAGTTCCCAGTACATTATCCTTTCCCATGTGTAATTACATTAACAAGCTCCAGCTGTTTTTATTCTCAGAAGGTTTACTCCTGATATACAGCTGCCTACCCCCTTCGTAAGTACAGGTCCTAAATGAGCTTTTTTCTCTGTTCCCTCACCACAATCCAGATTCTTTTGGGGAGTTACCAGTACAGTAACAATACCAGGAAGTACTTAATTTATTAAGCTACTGCTTTTCTTAATCTCAGTAGAGATATTTACTGATAAACATCTAGCTACTCAGCATGTTCATGTCGTTCCTAAATGAGCTTTAATCTCTCTCCCCTCACCACAAATCAGATTCTTCTCAGAGTTCCAGTACATTATCCTTTCCCCTGTGTAATTACTTAACAAGCTCCAGCTGTTTTTATTCTCAGAAGGTTTACTCCCTGATATACAGCTGCCTACCCCCTTCGTAAGTGCAGGTCCTAAATGAGCTTTTTTCTCTGTTCCTCACCACAGTCCAGATTCATTTGGGGAGTTACCAGTACAGTAACCATACCAGGAAGTTCTTAATTTATTAAACAACTGCTTTTCTTAATCTCAGTGGAGATATTTACTGATAAACAGCTACCTACGCAGCATGTTCATGTCGTCCTAAATGAGCTTTTATGTCTCTCCCCTCACCACAAATCAGATTCTTCTGAGGAGTTCCCAGTACATTATCCTTTCCCCTGTGTAATTACCTTCAAAGCTCCAGCTGTTTTTATTCTCAGAAGGTTTACTCCCTGATATACAGCTGCCTACCCCCTTCGTAAGTGCAGGTCCTAAATGAGCTTTTTTCTCTGTTCCCTCACCAAAATCCAGATTCTTTTGGGGAGTTACCAGTACAGTAACCATACCAGGAAGTGCTTAATTTATTAAGCTACTGCTTTTCTTAATCTCAGTGGAGATATTTACTGATAAACAGCTACCTACGCAGCATGTTCATGTCGTTCCTAAATGACTTTTATCTCTCTCCCCTCACCACAATCAGATTCTTCTGAGGAGTTCCCAGTACATTATCCTTTCCCCTGTGTAATTAGGTTAAAAAGCTCCAGCTGTTTTTATTCTCAGAAGGTTTACTCCCTGATATACAGCTGCCTACCCCCTTCATAAGTGCAGGTCCTATATGAGCTTTTTTCTCTGTTCCCTCACCACAATCCAGATTCTTTTGGGGAGTTACCAGTACAGTAACCATACCAGGAAGTACTTAATTTATTAAGCTACTGCTTTTCTTAACCTCAGTGGAGATATTTACTGGTAAACAGCTACCTACGCAGCATGTTCATGTCGTTCCTAAATGAGCTTTTATCTCTCTCCCACTCACCACAAATCAGATTCTTCTGAGGAGTTCCCAGTACATTATCCTTTCCCCTGTGTAATTACCTTAAGAAGCTCCAGCTGTTTTTATTCTCAGAAGGTTTACTCCCTGATAGACAGCTGCCTACACCTTCGTAAGTGCAGGTCCTAAATGAGCTTTTTTCTCTGTTCCCTCACCACAATCCAGATTCTTTTGGGGAGTTACCAGTACAGTAACCACAGCAGGAAATACTTAATTTATTAAGCTACTGCTTTTCTTAATCTCAGTGGAGATATTTACTGATAAACAGCTACCTACGCAGCATGTACATGTCGTTCCAAAATGAGCTTTTATTTTCTCTCCCCTCACCACAAATCAGATTCTTCTGAGGAGTTTCCAGTACATTATCCTTTCCCCTGTGTAATTACCTTAACAAGCTCCAGCTGTTTTTATTCTCAGAAGGTTTACTCCCTGATATACAGCTGCCTACCCCCTTCGTAAGTGCAGGTCCTAAATGAGCTTTTTTCTCTGTTCCCTCACCACAATCCAGATCCTTTTGGGAGTTACCAGTACAGTAACCATACCAGGAAGTACTTAATTCATTAAGCTACTGCTTTTCTTAATCTCAGTGGAGATATTTACTGATAAACAGCTACCTACGCAGCATGTTCATGTAGTTCCTAAATGAGCTTTTATCTCACTCCCCTCACCACAAATCAGATTCTTCTGAGGAGTTCCCAGTACATTATCCTCTACCCTGTGTAATTACCTTAACAAGCTCCAGCTGTTTCTATTCTCCGAAGGTTTACTCCCTGATATACAGCTGCCTACCCCCTTCGTAAGTGAAGGTCCTAAATGAGCTTTTTTCTCTGTTCCCTCACCACAATCCAGATTCTTTTGGGGAGTTACCAGTACAGTAACCATACCAGGTAGTACTTAATTTGTTAAGCTACTGCGTTTTCTTAATCTCAGTGGAGATATTTACTGATAAACTGCTACCTACGCAGCATGTTCATGTCGTTCTTAAAGGAGCTTTTATCTCTCTCCCCTCACCACAAATCAGATTCTTCTGAGGAGTTCCCAGTACATTATCCTTTCCCCTGTGTAATTACCTTAACAAGCTCCAGCTGTTTTTATTCTCAGAAGGTTTACTCCCTGATATACAGCTGCCTACCCCTTCGTAAGTGCAGGTCCTAAATGAGCTTTTTTCTCTGTTCCCTCACCACAATCCAGATTCTTTTGGGAGTTACCAGTACAGTAACAATACCAGGAAGTACTTAATTTATTAAGCTACTGCTTTTCTTAATCTCAGTAGAGATATTTACTGATAAACATCTAGCTACTCAGCATGTTCATGTCGTTCCTAAAATGAGCTTTAATCTCTCCCCCTCACCACAAATCAGATTCTTCTCAGGAGTTCCCAGTACATTATCCTTTCCCCTGTGTAATTACCTTAACAAGCTCCAGCTGTTTTTATTCTCAGAAGTTTACTCCCTGATATACAGCTGCCTACCTCCTTCGTAAGTGCAGGTCCCTAAATGAGCTTTTTTCTCTGTTCCCTCACCACAATCCAGATTCATTTGGGGAGTTACCAGTACAGTAACCATACCAGGAAGTTCTTAATTTATTAAACAACTGCTTTTCTTAATCTCAGTGGAGATATTTACTGATAAACAGCTACCTACGCAGCATGTTCATGTCGTTCCTAAATGAGCTTTTATGTCTCTCCCCTCACCACAAATCAGATTCTTCTGAGGAGTTCCCAGTACATTATCCTTTCCCTGTGTAATTACCTTCAAAGCTCCAGCTGTTTTTATTCTCAGAAGGTTTACTCCCTGATATACAGCTGCCTACCCCCTTCGTAAGTGCAGGTCCTAAATGAGCTTTTTTCTCTGTTCCCTCACCACAATCCAGATTCTTTTGGGGGAGTTACCAGTACAGTAACATACCAGGAAGTGCTAATTTATTAAGCTACTGCTTTTCTTAATCTCAGTGGAGATATTTACTGATAAACAGCTACCTACGCAGCATGTTCATGTCGTTCCTAAATGAGCTTTTATCTCTCTCCCCTCACCACAAATCAGATCCTTCTGGGGAGTTCCAGTACATTATCTTTTCCCGTGTGTAATTACCTTAACAAGCTCCAGCTGTTTTTATTCTCAGAAGGTTACTCCCTGATATACAACTGCCTACCTCTTTCTTAAGTGCAGGTCCTAAATGAGCTTTTTTTCTCTTCCCTCACCACAATCCAGATTCTTTTGGGAGTTACCAGTACAGTAACCATACCAGGAAGTACTTAATTTATTAAGATACTGCTTTTCTTAACCTCAGTGGAGATATTTACTGATAAACAGCTACCTACGCAGCATGTTCATGTCGTTCCTAAATGAGCTTTTATCTCTCTCCACTCACCACAATCAGATTCTTCTGAGGAGTTCCCAGTACATTATCCTTTCCCCTGTGTAATTACCTTAAGAAGCTCCAGCTGTTTTTATTCTCAGAAGGTTTACTCCTGATATACAGCTGCCTACCCCCTTCGTAAGTGCAGGTCCTAAATGAGCTTTTTTCTCTGTTCCCTCACCAAAATCCAGATTCTTTTCGGGAGTTACCAGTACAGTAACCACAGCAGGAAATACTTAATTTATTAAGCTATGCTTTTCTTAATCTCAGTGGAGATATTTACTGATAACAGCTACCTACGCAGCATGTACATGTCGTTCCAAAATGAGCTTTTATTTTCTCTCCCCTCACCACAAATCAGATTCTTCTGAGGAGTTTCCAGTACATTATCCTTTCCCCTGTGTAATTACCTTAACAAGCTCCAGCTGTTTTTATTCTCAGAAGGTTTACTCCCTGATATACAGCTGCCTACCCTCTTCGTAAGTGCAGGTCCTAAATGAGCTTTTTTCTCTGTTCCTCACCACAATCCAGATCCTTTTGGGAGTTACCAGTACAGTAACCATACCAGGAAGTACTTATTCATTAAGCTACTGCTTTTCTTTAATCTCAGTGGAGATATTTACTGATAAATAGCTACCTACGCAGCATGTTCATGTCGTTCTTAAAGGAGCTTTTATCTCTCTCCCCTCACCACAAATCAGATTCTTCTAAGGAGTTCCAGTACATTATCCTTTCCCCTGTGTAATTACCTTAACAAGCTCCAGCTGTTTTTATTCTCAGAAGGTTTTACTCCCTGATATACAGCTGCCTACCCCCTTTGTAAGTGCAGGTCCTAAATGAGCTTTTTTCTCTGTTCCCTCACCACAATCCAGATTCTTTTGGGGAGGTTACCAGTACATTAACCATACCAGGAAGTACTTAATTTATTAAGCTACTGCTTTTCTTAATCTCAGTGGAGATATTTACTGATAAACCGCTACCTACGCAGCATGTTCATGTCGTTCCTAAATGAGCTTTTATCTCACTCCCCTCCCACAAATCAGATTCTTCTGTGGAGTTCCCAGTACATTACCCTTTCCCCTGTGTAATTACCTTAACAAGCTCCAGCTGTTTCTATTCTTAGAAGGTTTACTCCCTGATATACAGCTGCCTACCCCCTTCGTAAGTGAAGGTCCTAAATGAGCTTTTTTCTCTGTTCCTCACCACAATCCAGATTCTTTTGGGGAGTTACCAGTACAGTAACCATACCTGGAAGTACTTAATTTATTAAGCTACTGCTTTTCTTAATCTCAGTGAGATATTTACTGATAAACTGCTACCTACGCAGCATGTTCATGTCGTTCTTAAAGGAGCTTTTATCTCTCTCCCCTCACCACAAATCAGATTCTTCTGAGGAGTTCCCAGTACATTATCCTTTCCCCTGTGTAATTACCTTAACAAGCTCCAGCTGTTTTTATTCTCAGAAGGTTTACTCCCTGATATACAACTGCCTACCTCTTTCGTAAGTGCAGGTCCTAAATGAGCTTTTTTCTCTTCCCTCACCACAATCCAGATTCTTTTGGGGAGTTACCAGTACAGTAACCATACCAGGAAGTACTTAATTTATTAAACAACTGCTTTTCTTAATCTCAGTGGAGATATTTACTGATAAACAGCTACCTACGCAGCATGTCATGTCGTTCCTAAATGAGCTTTTATGTCTCTCCCCTCACCACAAATCAGATTCTTCTGAGGATGTTCCCAGTACATTATCCTTTCCCCTGTGTAATTACCTTCAAAGCTCCAGCTGTTTTTATTCTCAGAAGGTTTACTCCCTGATAAACAGCTGCCTACCCGCTTCGTAAGTGCAGGTCCTAAATGAGCTTTTTTCTCTGTTCCCTCACCACAATCCAGATTCTTTTGGGGAGTTACCAGTACAGTAACCATACCAGGATGTGCTTAATTTATTAGCTACTGCTTTTCTTAATCTCAGTGGAGATATTATTGTTAAACAGCTACCTACGCTGCATGTTCATGGTCGTTCCTAAATGAGCTTTTATCTCTCTCCCCTCACCACAAATCAGATCCTTCTGGGGAGTTCCCAGTACATTATCTTTTCCCGTGTGTAATTACCTTAACAAGCTCCAACTGTTTTTATTCTCAGAATGTTTACTCCCTGATATACAGTTAGCTACCCCCTTCGTAAGTGCAGGTCCTAAATGAGCTTTTTTCTCTGTTCCCTCACCACAATCCAGATTCTTTTGGGGAGTTACCAGTACAGTAACCACACCAGGAAGTACTTAATTTATTTAGCTACTGATTTTCTTAATCTCAGTGGAGATATTTACTGATAAACAGCTACCTACGCAGCATGTTCATGTCGTTCCTAAATGAGATTTTATCTCTCTCCCTTATCACAAATCAGATTCCTCGGAGGAGTTCCCAGTACATTATCCTTTCCCCTGTGTAATTACCTTAACAAGCTCCAGCTGTTTTTATTCTCAGAAGGTTTACTCCCTGATATAGAGCTGCCTACCCCCTTCGTAAGTGCAGGTCATATATGAGCTTTTTTCTCTGTTCCCTCACCACAATCCAGATTCTTTTGGGGAGATACCAGTACAGTAACCATACCAGAAGTACTTAATTTATTAAGCTACTGCTTTTCATAATCTCAGTGGAGATATTTACTGATAAACAGGTACCTACGCAGCATGTTCTTGTCGTTCCTAAATGAGCTTTGATCTCTCTTCCTCACCACAAATCAGATTCTTCTGAGGAGTTCCCAGTACATTATACTTTCCCTGTGTAATTACCTTAACAAGCTCCAGCTGTTTTTATTCTCAGAAGGTTTACTCCCTGAGTATACAGCTGCCTACCCCCTTCGTAAATGCAGGTCCTAAATGACCTTTTTTCTGTTCCCTCACCACAATCCAGATTCCTTTGGGGAGTTACCAGTACAGTAACCATAACAGGAAGTACTAAATTTATTAAGCTACTGCTTTTCTTAATCTCAGTGGAGATATTTACTGATAAACTGCTACCTACGCAGCATGTTCATGTCGTTCCTAAATGAGCTTTGATCTCTCTCCCCTCACCACAAATCAGATTCTTCTGAGGAGTTCCCAGTACATTATACTTTCCCCTGTGTAATTACCTTAACAAGCTCCAGCTGTTTTTATTCTCAGAAGGTTTACTCCCAGATATACAGCTGCCTACCCCCTTCGTAAGTGCAGGTCGTAAATGAGCTTTTATCTCTCTCCCTCACCACAAATCAGATTCTTCTGAGGAGTTCCCAGTACATTACCCTTTCCCCTGTGTAATTACCTTAACAAGCTCCAGCTGTTTTTATTCTCAGAAGGTTTACTCCCTGATATACAACTTACTACCCCCTTCGTAAGTGCAGGTCCTAAATGAGCTTTTTTCTCTGTTCCCTCACCACAATCCAGATTCTTTTGGGGAGTTACCAGTAGAGTAACCATACCAGGAAGTACTTAATTTATTAAGCTACTGCTTTTCTTAATCTCAGTGGAGATATTACTGATAAACAGCTACCTACGCACCATGTTCATGTCGTTCCTAATTGAGCTTTTATCTCTCTCCCCTCACCACAAATCAGATTCTTCTGAGGAGTTCCCAGTACATTATCCTTTCCCCTGTGTAATTACCTTAACAAGCTCAAGCTGTTTCTATTCTCAGAAGGTTTACTCCCTGATATACAGCTGCCTACCCCCTTCGTAAGTGAAGGTCCTAAATGAGCTTTTTTCTCTGTTCCCTCACCACAATCCAGATTCTTTTGGGGAGTTACCAGTACAGTAAAATAACAGGAAGGACTTAATTTATTAAGCTACTGCTTTTCTTAATCTCAGTGGAGATATTTACTGATAAACAGCTACCTACACAGCATGTTCATGTCGTTCTTAAAGGAGCTTTTATCTCTCTCCCCTCACCAGAAATCAGATTCTTCTGAGGAGTTCCCAGTACATTATCCTTTCCCATGTGTAATTACCTTAACATGCTCCAGCTGTTTTTATTCTCAGAAGGGATACTCCCTGGTATACAGCTGCCTACCCCCTTCGTAAGTGCAGGTCCTAAATGAGCTTTTTTCTCTGTTCCCTCACCACAATCCAGATTTTTTTTGGGGAGCTACCAGTACAGTAACCATACCAGGAAGTACTTAATTTATTAAGCTACTGCTTTTCTTAATCTCAGTGGAGATATTTACTGATAAACAGCTACGTACGCAGCATGTTCATGTCGTTCCTAAATGACCTTTTATCTCTCTCCCCTCACAACAAATCAGATTCTTCTTAGGAGTTCCAGTACATTATCCTTTGCCCTGTGTAATTACCTTAACAAGCTCCAGCTGTTTTTATTCTCAGAAGGTTTACTCCCTGATATACAGCTGCCTACCCCCCTTCGTAAGTGCAGGTCCTAAATCAGCTTTTTTCTCTGTCCCTCACCGCAATCCAGATTCTTTTCGGGAGTTACCAGTACAGTAACCATACCAGGAAGTACTTAATTTATTAAGCTACTGCTTTTTTTAATCTCAGTGGAGATATTTACTGATAAAGAGCTGCCTACACCGCATGTTCATGCCGTTCCTAAATGAGCTGTTATCTCTCTCCCTCACCACAAATCAGATTCTTCTGAGGAGTTCCCAGTACATTATACTTTCCCCTGTGTAATTACCTTAACAAGCTCCAGGTGTTTTTATTCTCAGAAGGTTTACTCCCTGATATACAGCTGCCTACCCCCTTCGTAAGTGCAGGTACTAAATGAGGTTTTTTCTCTGTTCCCTCACCACAATCCAGATTCTATTGGGGAGTTACCAGTACAGAACCATACCAGGAGAGTACTTAATTTATTAAGCTACTGTTTTTCTTAATCTCAGTGGAGATATTTACTGATCAACAGCTATGTACGCAGCATGTTCATGTCGTTCCTAAAGGAGCTTTTATCTCTCGCCGAACAAAATATCAGATTCTTCTGAGGAGTTCCCAGTACTTTATCCTTTCCCCTGTGTAATTACCCTTAACAAACTCCAGCTGTTTTTATTCTCAGAAGGTTTACTCCCTGATATACAGCTGCCTACACCCTTCGTAAGTGCAGGTCCTAAATGAGCTTTTTTCTCTGTTCCCTCACCACAATCCAGATTCTTTTGGGAGTTACCAGTACAGTAACCATACCAGGAAGTACTTAATTTATTAAGCTACTGCTTTTCTTAATCTCAGTGGAGATATTTACTGATATACAGCTACATAAGCAGCATGTTCATGTCGTTCCTAAATGAGCTTTTACCTCTCTCCCCTCACCACAAATCAGATTCTTCTGAGGAGTACCCAGTACATTATCCTGTCCCCCTGTGTAATTACATTAACAAGCTCCAGCTGTTTTTATTCTCAGAAGGTTTACTCCCTGATATACTGCTGCCTAACCCCTTAGTAAGTGCAGGTCCCAAATGAGCTTTTTTCTCCGTTCCCTCACCACAATCCAGATTCTTTTTGGGAGTTACCAGTACAGTAATCATCCAGTAAGTACTTAATTTATTAAGCTACTTCTTTTCTTAATCTCAGTGGAGATATTTACTGATAAACAGCTACGTACGCAGCATGTTCATGTCGTTCCTAAATGAGCTTTTATCTCTCTCCCCTCACCACAAATCAGATTCTTCTGAGGAGTTCCCAGTACATTATCCTTTCCCCTGTGTAATTACCGTAACAGGCTTCTGCTGTTTTTATTCTCAGAAGGTTTACTCCCTGATATACAGCTGCCTAACCCCTTCGTAAGTGCAGGTCCTAAATGAGCTTTTTTCTCTGTTCCCTCACCACAATCCAGATTCTTTTGGGCATTTACCAGTACAGTACCATAACTGGAAATACTTAATTTATTAAGCTACTGCTTTTCTTAATCTCAGTGGAGATATTTACTGATAAACAGCTACGTATGCAGCATGTTCATGTCGTTCCTAATGAGCTATTATCTCTCTCCCCTCAATACAAATCAGATACTTCTGAGGAGTTCCCAGTACTTTATCCTTTCCCCTGTGTAATTACCTAACAAGCCTCGAGCTGTTTTTATTCTCAGAAGGTTTACTCCCTGATATACAGCTGCCTACCCCCCTTCGTAAGTGCAGGTCCTAAATGAGCCTTTTTCTCTGTTCCCTCACAACAATCCAGATTCTTTTGTGGAGTTACCAGTACAGTAACCATACCAGGAAGTACTTAATTTATTAAGCTACTGCTTTTCTAATCTCAGTGGAGATATTTACTGATAAACAGCTACCTACACAGCATGTTCATGTCGTTCCTAAATGAGCTTTTATCTCTCTCCACTCACCACAAATCAGATTCTTCTGAGGAGTTCCCAGTACATTATCCTTTCCCCTGTGTACTTACCTTAACAAGCTCCAGCTGTTTTTATTCTCAGAAGGTTTACTCCCTGATATACAGCTGTCTAGCACCTTCGTAAGTGCAGGTCCTAAATGAGCTTTTTTCTCTGTTCCCTCACCACAATCCAGATTCTTTTGGGGAGTTACCAGTACAGTAACGATACCAGGAAGTACTTAATTTATTAAGCTACTGCTTTTCTTAATCTCAGTGGAGATATTTACTGATAAACAGCTACATAAGCAGCATGTTCATGTCGTTCTAAATGAGCTTTTACCTGTCTCCCCTCACCACAAATCAGATTCTTCTGGGGAGTACCCAGTACATTATCCTTTCCCCTGTGTAATTACATTAACAAGCTCCAGCTGTTTTTATTCTCAGAAGGTTTACTCCCTGATATACTGCTGCCTACCCCCTTCGTAAGTGGAGGTCACAAATGAGCTTTTTTCTCTGTTCCCTCACCACAATCCAGATTCTTTTGGGGAGTTACCAGTACAGTAACCATCCAGGAAGTACTTAATTTATTAAGCTACTGCTTTTCTTAATCTCAGTGGAGATATTTACTGATAAACAGCTACGTAACCAGCATGTTCATGTAGTTCCTAAATGAGCTTTTATCTCTCTCCCTCACCACAAATCAGATTCTTCTGAGGAGTTCCCAGTACATTATCCTTACCCCTGTGTAATAACCTTAACAAGCTCCAGCTGTTTTTATTCTCAGAAGGTATACTCCCTGATATACAGCTGCCTACCCCCTTCGTAAGTGCAGGTCCTAAATGAGCTTTTTTCTCTGTTCCCTCACCACAATCCAGATTCTTTTGGGGAGTTACCAGTACAGTAACCATACCAGGAAGTACTTAATTTATTAAGCTACTGCTTTTCTTAATCTCAGTGGAGATATTTACTGATAAACATCTACCTACACAGCATGTTCATGTCGTTCCTAATGAGCTTTTATCTCTCTCTCCTCACCACAAATCAGATTCTTCTGAGGAGTTCCCAGTACATTATCCTTTCCCCTGTGTAATTACCTTAACAAGCTCGAGCTGTTTTTATTCTCAGAAGGTTTACTCCCTGATATACAGCTGCCTACCCCCTTCTTAAGTGCAGGTCCTAAATGAGGTTTTTTCTCTGTTCCCTCACAACAATCCAGATTCTTTTGGGGAGTTACCAGTACAGTAACCATACCAGGAAGTTCTTAATTTATTAAGCTACTGCTTTTCTTAATCTCAGTGGAGATATTTACTGATAAACAGCTACGTATGCAGCATGTTCCTGTCTTTCCTAAATGAGCTTTTATCTCTCTCTCCTCACCACAAATCAGATTCTTCTGAGGAGTTCCCAGTACATTATCCTTTCCCCTGGGTAATTACCTTAACAAGCTCCAGCTGTTTTTATTCTCAGAAGGTTTACTCCCTGATATACAGCTGCCTACCCCCTTCGTAAGTGCAGGTCCTAAATGAGCTTTTTTCTCTGTTCCCTCACCACAATCCAGATTCTTTTGGGGAGTTACCAGTACAGTAACCATACCAGGAAGTACTTAATTTATTAAGCTACTGCTTTTCTTAATCTCAGTGGAGATATTTACTGATAAACAGCTATGTACGCAGCATGTTCATGTCGTTCCTAAATGAGCTTTTTATCTCTCGCCGAACAAAAAATCAGATCTTCTGAGGAGTTCCCAGTACTTTATCCTTTCCCCTGTGTAATTACCTTAACAAGCTCCAGCTGTTTTTATTCTCAGAAGGTTTACTCCCTGATATACAGCTGCCTACCCCCTTCGTAAGTGCAGGTCCTAAATGAGCTTTTTTCTCTGTTCCCTCACCACAATCCAGATTCTTTTGGGGAGTTACCAGTACAGTAACCATACCAGGAAGTACTTAATTTATTAAGCTACTGCTTTTCTTAATCTCAGTGGAGATATTTACTGATAAACATCTACCCTACACAGCATGTTCATGTCGTTCCTAAATGAGCTTTTATCTCTCTCTCCTCACCACAAATCAGATTCTTCTGAGGAGTTCCCAGTACATTATCCTTTCCCCTGTGTAATTACCTTAACAAGCTCGAGCTGTTTTTATTCTCAGAAGGTTTACTCCCTGATATACAGCTGCCTACCCCCTTCGTAAGTGCAGGTCCTAAATGAGGTTTTTTCTCTGTTCCCTCACAACAATCCAGATTCTTTTGGGGAGTTACCAGTACAGTAACCATACCAGGAAGTTCTTAATTTATTAAGCTACTGCTTTTCTTAATCTCAGTGGAGATATTTACTGATAAACAGCTACGTATGCAGCATGTTCCTGTCTTTCCTAAATGAGCTTTTATCTCTCTCTCCTCACCACAAATCAGATTCTTCTGAGGAGTTCCCAGTACATTATCCTTTCCCCTGGGTAATTACCTTAACAAGCTCCAGCTGTTTTTATTCTCAGAATGTTTACTCCCTGATATACAGCTGCCTACCCCCTTCGTAAGTGCAGGTCCTAAATGAGCTTTTTTCTCTGTTCCCTCACCACAATCCAGATTCTTTTGGGGAGTTACCAGTACAGTAACCATACCAGGAAGTACTTAATTTATTAAGCTACTGCTTTTCTTAATCTCAGTGGAGATATTTACTGATAAACAGCTATGTACGCAGCATGTTCATGTCGTTCCTAATGAGCTTTTATCTCTCGCCGAACAAAAAATCAGATTCTTCTGAGGAGTTCCCAGTACTTTATCCTTTCCCCTGTGTAATTACCTTAACAAGCTCCAGCTGTTTTTATTCTCAGAAGGTTTACTCCCTGATATACAGCTGCCTACCCCCTTCGTAAGTGCAGGTCCTAAATGAGCTTTTTTCTCTGTTCCCTCACCACAATCCAGATTCTTTTGGGAGTTACCAGTACCAGTTACCAGTACCAGTTACCAGTACAGTAACCATACCAGTGACCCACGATTGCACCAACAGGGGAGAAAGTCAGAACAGAACCACCCCTTGCCAACTGAAATCAAGTCAAACCAGCCAATCAGGAAAATAGACTGCAGTCCATTGCAGGGAAACGAGAGACTGGTTTCTTTTTCTTTTCAAACATTTTTTTTTAACTTTTCTTTTAAATTTTCTTTTTAATTTTTTCACACCTGAAACATCATTGGCTGTTTTTTTTTTGTTTTTTGTTTTTGTTTGTTTGTTTTCCATTTTTACTGGTTTGTTTTATCAAGTTTTTTTTTTTGTGTTTGTTATATTTGCTAGGTTTGCTCCATTTCTGTTATTTTCCTTTTTATTTACTTATATTTCCGTGTTAAATAATTTTTCTCTGTTTTGTGTATCTGTCTTCCAGTTTTTTTACTTCATTTCTCTCGTTGCGTCCTCTTCCTATAAAAATTACTTTCCTATAAATAACACCTACACCCTTTTCTGCTAACTCTCCAGTGTCTGTCATTTTATGAATGTTCTTTCTACTGATTCTACTCTTCTCCACATTTCCACGTCACTGAAACTAAACCAAAATCACCACCCCCCCCCCCAATACACTTTACTCTACTCTCTTTACTACCTCCAACTTACCCTCCGGACTTACTGCCTGGACCTCCAGGTTCCATTGACTCCTGGTTATTGGATAGAGGATATCCCAGCTTAATACGAGTGAATCAAAGGGGTTCATAGAGAAAGCCAGTCCTAATAGAACTTAATATAAAAATAAGAATTGCGTATAAGGTTGTAACAGTAAATAAGTAACTACTGAATACAGGGCCCAGGATCAGATGTTATATTGAAATTGTATTCCTTAGGAACACCAAATCTAACTTTATAGACAGGTATACAAGTTATCTGTTTATAATTGTGAAGCTACTGCTTTTCTTAATCTCAGTGGAGATATTTACTGATAAACAGCTACCTACGCAACATGTTCATGTCGTTCCTAAATGAGCGTTTATCTCTCTCCCCTCACCACAAATCAGATTCTTCTGAGGAGTTCCCAGTACATTATCCTTTCCCCTGTGTAATTACCCTTAACAAGCTCCAGCTGTTTTTATTCTCAGAAGGTTTACTCCCTGATATACAGCTGCTACCCCCTTCGTAAGTGCAGGTCCTAAATGAGCTTTTTTCTCTGTTCCCTCCCCACAATCCAGATTCTTTTGGGGAGTTGCCAGTACAGTAACCATACCAGGAAGTACTTAATTTAATTAAGCTACTGCTTTTCTTAATCTCAGTGGAGATATTTACTGATAAACAGGTACGTACGCAGCATGTTCATGTCGTTCCGAAATGAGCTTTTGTCTCTCTCCCCTCACCACAAATCAGATTCTTCTGAGGAGTTCCGAGTACATTATCCTTTCCCCTGTGTAATTATCTTAACAAGCTCCAGCTGTTTTTATTCTCAGAAGGTTTACTCCCTTGATATACAGCTGCCTACCCCCTTCGTAAGTGCAGGTCCTAAATGAGCTTTTTTCTCTGTTCCCTCACCACAATCCAGATTCTTTTGGGGAGTTACCAGTACAGTAACCATACCAGGAAGTACTTAATTTATTAAGCTACTGCTTTTCTTAATCTCAATGTAGATATTTACTGATAAACAGCTACCTACGCAGCATGTTCATGTCGTTCCTAAATGAGCTTTTATCTCTCTGCCCTCACGACAAATCAGATTCTTCTGAGGAGTTCCCAGTACATTATCCTTTCCCCTGTGTAATTACCTTAACAAGCTCCAGCTGTTTTTATTCTGAGAAGGTTTACTCCCTGATATACAGCTGCCTACCCCCTTCGTAAGTGCAGGTCCTAAATGAGCTTTTTTCTCTGTTCCCTCACCACAATCCAGATTCTTTTGGGGAGTTAGCAGTACAGTATCCATACCAGGAAGTACTTAATTTATTAAGTTACTGCTTTTCTTAATCTCAGTGGAGATATTTACTGATAAACAGCTACGTATGCAGCATGTTCATGTCGTTCCTAAATGAGCTTTTGTCTCTCTTCCCTCACCACAAATCAGATTCTTCTGAGGAGTTCCCAGTACATTATCCTTTCCCCTGTGTAATTACCTTAACAAGCTCCAGCTGTTTTTATTCTCAGAAGCGATACTCCCTGATATACAGCTGCCTACCCCCTTCGTAAGTGCAGGTCATAAAGGAGCTTTTTTCTCTGTTCCCTCACCACAATCCAGATTCTTTTGGGGAGTTACCAGTACAGTAACCATACAAGGATGTACTTAATTTATTAAGCTACTGCTTTTCTAAATCTCAGTGGAGATATTTACTGATAAACAGCTACCTACGCAGCATGTTCATGTCGTTCCTAAATGTGTTTTATCTCTCTCCCCTCATCACAAATCAGATTCTTCTGAGGAGTTCCCAGTACATTATCCTTTCCCCTGTTAATTACATTAACAAGCTCCAGCTGTTTTTATTCTCAGAAGTTTTACTCCCTGATATACAACTGCCTACCCCCTTCGTAAGTGCAAGTCCTAAATGAGCTTTTTTCTCTGTTCCCTCAGCACAATCCAGATTCATTTGGGGAGTTACCAGTACAATACCCATACCAGGAAGTACTTAATTTATTAAGCTACTGCTTTTCTTAATCTCAGTGGAGATATTTACTGATAAACAGCTACCTATGCATCATGTTCATGTCGTTCCTAAAAGAGCTTTTATCTCTCTCCCGTCACCACAAATCTGATTCTACTGAGGTGTTCCCAGTACATTATCCTTTCCCCTGTGTAATTACCTTAACAAGATCCAGCTGTTTTTATTCTCAGAATGTTTACTCCCTGATATACAGCTGCCTACCCCCTTCGAAAGTGCAGGTCCTAAATGAGCTTTTTTCTCTGTTCCCTCACAGCAATCCAGATTCTTTTGGGGAGTTACCAGTACAGTAACCATAACAGGAAGTACTTAATTGATTAAGCTACTGATTTTCTTAATCTCAGTTGATTTATTTACTGATAAACAGCTACCTACGCAGCATGTTCATGTCGTTCCTAAATGAGCTTTTATCTCTCTCCCCTCACCACAAATCAGATTCTTCTGAGGAGTTCCCAGTACATTATCCTTTCCACTGTGTAATTACCTTAAAAAGCTCCAGCTGTTTTTATTGTCAGAAGGTTTACTCCCTGATATACAGCTGCCTACCCCCTTGGTAAGTGTAGGTCCTAAATGAGCTTTTTTCTCTGTCCCTCAGCACAATCGAGATTCTTTTGGGGAGTTACCAGCACAGTAACCATCCCAGGAAGTACTTAATTTATTAATCTACTGCTTTTCTTAATCTCAGTGGAGCTATTTACTGATAAACAGCTACCTACGCAGCATGTTCATGTCGTTCCTAAATGACATTTTTCTCTGTTCCCTCACCACAATCCAGATTCTTTTGGGGAGTTACCAGTACAGTATCCATACCAGGAAGTACTTAATTTATTAAGCTACTGCTTTTCTTAATCTCAGTGGAGATATTTACTGATAAACAGCTACCTACGCAGCATGTTCATGTCGTTCCTAAATGAGCTTTTATCTCGCTCCCCTCACAACAAATCAGATTCTTCTGAGGAGTTCCCAGTACAGATCCTTTCCCCTGTGTAATTACCTTAACAAGCTCCAGCTGTTTTTATTCTCAAAGGTTTACTCCCTGATATACAGCTGGCTACCCCCTTCGTAAGTGCAGGTCCTAAATGAGCTTTTTTCTCTGTTCCCTCACCACAATACAGATTCATTTGGGAGTTACCAGTACAGTAACCATACAGGAAGTAATTAATTTATTAAGCTACTGCTTTTCTTAATCTCAGTGTAGATATTTACTGATAAACAGCTACACACGCAGCATGTTCATGTCGTTCCTAAATGAGCTTTTATCTCTCTCCCCTCACCACAAATCAGATTCTTCTGAGGAGTTCTCAGTACATTATCCTTTCCCTGTGCTATTACCTTAACAAGCTCCAGCTGCTTTTTATTCTCAGAAGGTTTACTCCCTGATATACAGCTGGCCTACCCACTTCGTAAGTGCAGGTCCTAAATGAGCTTTTTTAGCTGTTCCCTCACCACAATCCAGATTCTTTTTGGGGAGTTACCAGTACAGTAACCATACCAGGAAGTACTTAATTTATTAAGCTACTGCCTTTTCTTAATCTCAGTGGAGATATTTACTGATAAACAGCTACCTACGCAGCATGTTCATGTCATTCCTAAATGAACTTTTATCTCTCTCCCCTCACACAAATCAGATTCTCCTGAGGAGTTCCCAGTACATTATCCTTCCCCTGTGTAATTACTTAACAAGCTCCAGCTGTTTTTATTCTCAGAAGGTTTACTCCCTGATATACAGCTGCCTACCCCCCTTCGTAAGTGCAGGTCCTAAATGAGCTTTTTTCTCTGTTCCCTCACCCACAATCCAGATTCTTTTGGGGAGTTACCAGTACAGTAACCATACCAGGAAGTACTTAATTTATTAAGCTACTGCTTTTCATAATCTCAGTGGAGATATTTACTGATAAACAGCTACCTACGCCAGCATGTTCATGTCATTCCTAAATGAGCTTTTTTCTCTCTTCCCCTCACCACAATCCAGATTCTTTTGGGGAGTTACCAGTACAGTATCCATACCAGGAAGTACTTAATTTATTAAGCTACTGCTTTTCTTAATCTCAGTGAGATATTTACTGATAAACAGCTACGTATGCAGCATGTTCAATGGTCGTTCCTAAATGAGCTTTTTTCTCTCTCCACTTACCACAAATCGATTCTTTTGAGGAATTCCCAGTACATTATCTTTCCCCTGTGTAATTACCTTAACAAGCTCCAGCTGCTTTTATTCTCAGAATGTTTACTCCCTGATAAACAGCTGCCTACCCCTTCGTAAGTACAGGTCTAAAATGAGCTTTTTTCTCTGTTCCCTCACCACAATCCAGATTCTTTTGGGGAGTTACCAGTACAGTAACCATACCAGAAGTACTTAATTTATTAAGCTACTGATTTTCTTAAGCTCAGTGGATTTATTTACTGATAAACAAGCTACCTACGCAGCATGTTCATGCCGTCCTAAATGAGCTTTTATCTCTCTCCCCTCACCACAAATCAGATTCTTCTGAGGAGTTCCCAGTACATTATCCTCTCCCCTGTTTAATTATCTTAACAAGCTCCAGGTGTTTTTATTCTCAGAAGGTTTATTCCCTGATATACAGCTGCCTACCCCCCTTCGTAAGTGCAGGTCCTAAATGAGCTTTTTTCTCTGTTCCCTCACCACAATCCAGATTCTTTTGGGGAGTTACCAGTACAGTAACCATACCAGGAAGTACTTAATTTATTAACCTACTGCTTTTCTTAATCTCATTGGAGATATATACTGATAAACAGCTACCTACGCAGAAGTTCATGTCGTCCTAAATGAGCTTTTTTCTCTGTTCCCTCACCACAATCCAGATTCTTTTGGGGAGTTACCAGTACAGTATCCATACCAGGAAGTACTTAATTTATTAAGCTACTGCTTTTCTTAATCTCAGTGGAGATATTTACTGATAAAACAGCTACGTATGCAGCATGTAGGTTGGTCCTAAATGAGCTTTTTATCTCTTACCCTCACCACAAATCAGATTCTTCTGAAGAGTTCCCAGTACATTATCCTTTCCCCTGTTGTAATTACCTTAACAAGCTCCAGCTGTTTTTATTCTCAGAAGCGATACTCCCTGATATACAGCTGCCTACCCCCCATCGTAAGTGAAGGTCCTAAATTGAGCTATTTTCTCTGTTCCCTCAGCACAATCCAGATTCTTTTGGGGAGTTACAGTACAGTAACCATACCAGGAAAGTACTTATTTATTAAGCTACTGCTTTTCTTAATCTCAGTGGAGATATTTACTGATAATCAGCTTCCTACGCAGCATGTTCATGTCGTTCCTAAATGAGCTTTTTTCTCTCTTCCCTCACCACAATCCAGATTCTTTTGGGGAGTTACCAGTTCAGTATCAATACCAGGAAGTACTTAATTTATTAAGCTACTGCTTTTCTTAATCTCAGTGGAGATATTTACTGATAAACAGCTACGTATGCATGCATGTTCATGTCGTTCCTAAATGAACCTTTTGTCTCTCTTCCCTCACCACAAATCAGATTCTTCTGAGGAGTTCCCAGTACATTATCCTTTCCCCTGTGTAATTACCTTAACAAGCTCCAGCTGTTTTTATTCTCAGAAGCGATACTCCCTGATATACAGCGGCCTACCCCCTTCGTAAGTGCAGGTCCTAATGAGCTTTTTTCTCTGTTCCCTCACCACAATCCAGATTCGTTTGGGGAGTTACCAGTACAGTAACCACACAAGGAGTACTTATGTTATTAAGCTACTGCTTTTCTAAATCTCAGTGGAGATATTTACTGATAAACAGCTACCTACGCAGCATGTTCATGTCGTTCCTAAATGACCTTTTATCTCTTCCCCCTCATCACAAATCAGATTCTCTGAGGGAGTTCCCAGTACATTATCCTTTCCCCTGTGTAATTACATAACAAGCTCAGCTGTTTATTCTCAGAAGTTTTTTACTCCCTGATATACAACTGCTAGCCCCCTTCGTAGTGCAAGTCCTAAATGAGCTTTTTTCTCTGTTCCCTCAGCACAATCCAGATTCTTTTGGGAGTTACCAGTACAATACCCATACCAGGAAGTACTTAATTTATTAGCTACTGCTTTTCTTAATCTCAGTGGAGATATTTACTGATAAACAGCTACCTATGCAGCATGTTCATGTCGTTCCTAAAAGAGCTTTTATCTCTCTCCCGTCACCACAAATCTGATTCTACTGAGGAGTTCCCAGTACATTATCCTTTCCCCTGTGTAATTACCTTAACAAGATCCAGCTGTTTTTATTCTCAGAATGTTTACTCCCTGATATACAGCTGCCTACCCCCTTCGAAAGTGCAGGTCCTAAATGAGCTTTTTTCTCTGTTCCCTCACCCCAATCCAGATTCTTTTGGGAGTTACCAGTACAGTAACCATACCAGGAAGTACTTAATTTATTAAGCTACTGATTTTCTTAATCTCAGTTGATTTATTTACTGATAAACAGCTACCTACGCAGCATGTTCATGTCGTTCCTAAATGAGCTTTTATCTCTCTCCCCTCACCACAAATCAGATTCTTCTGAGGAGTTCCAAGTACATTATCCTTTCCACTGTGTAATTACCTTAAAAAGCTCCAGCTGTTTTTATTGTCAGAAGGTTTACTCCCTGATATACAGCTGCCTACCCCCTTGGTAAGTGCAGGTCCTAAATGAGCTTTTTTATCTGTTCCCTCAACACAATCCAGATTATTTTGCGGAGTTACCAGTACAGTAACCATACCAGGAAGTACTTAATTTATTAAGCTACTGCTTTTCTTAATCTCAGTGGAGATATTTACTGATAAACAGCTACCTACGAAGGATGTTCATGTCGTTCCTAAATGAGCTTTTATCTCTCTCCCCTCACCACAAATCAGATTCTTCTGAGGAGTTCCCAGTACATTATCCTTTCCCCTGTGTAATTACCTTAACAAGCTCCAGCTGTTTTTATTCTCAGAAGGTTTACTCCCTGATATACAACTGCCTACCTCCTTCGTAAGTGAAGGTCCTAAATGAGCTTTTCTCTCTGTTCCCTCACCACAATCCAGATTCTTTTGGGGAGTTACCAGCAGAGTAACCATCCCAGGAAGTACTTAATTTATTAAGCTACTGCTTTTCTTAATCTCAGTGGAGCTATTTACTGATAAACAGCTACCTACGCAGCATGTTCATGTCGTTCCTAAATGACCTTTTTCTCTGTTCCCTCACCACAATCCAGATTCTTTTGGGAGTTACCAGTACAGTATCCATACCAGGAAGTACTTAATTTATTAACCTACTGCTTTTCTTAATCTCAGTGGAGATATTTACTGATAAACAGCTACCTACGCAGCATGTTCATGTCGTTCATAAATGAGCTTTTATTTTTCTCCCCTCAGCACGAATCAGATTCTTCTGAGGAGTTCCCAATACTTTATCCTTTCCTCTGTGTAATTACCTTAACAAGCTCCAGCTTTTTCTATTCTCAGAAGGTTACTCCCTGTTATACAGCTGCCTACCCCCTTCGTAAGTGCAGGTCCTAAATGAGCTTTTTTCTCTGTTCCCTCACCACAATCCAGATTATTTGCGGAGTTACCAGTACAGTAACCATACCAGGAAGTACTTAATTTATTAAGCTACTGCTTTTCTTAATCTCAGTGGAGATATTTACTGATAAACAGCTTCCTACGAAGGATGTTCATGTCGTTCATAAATGAGCTTTTATCTCTCTCCCCTCAGCACAAATCAGATTCTTCTGAGGAGTTCCCAGTACATTACCCTTTCCCCTGTGTAATTACCTTAACAAGCTCCAGCTGTTTTTATTCTCAGAAGGTTTACAACCTGATATACAGCTGCCTACCCCCTTCGTAAGTGCAGGTCCTAAATGAGCTTTTTTCTCTTTTCCCTCACCACAATCAGATTCTTTTGGGGAGTTACCAGTACAGTAACCATACCAGGAAGTACTTAATTTATTAAGCTACTGCTTTTCTTAATCTCAGTGGAGATATTTACTGATAAACAGTTACGTATGCAGCATGTTCATGTCGTTCCTAAATGAGATTTTTTCTCTCTCCCCTAACCACAAATCAGGTTCTTCTGAGGAGTTCCCAGTACATTATTGTTTCCCCTGTGTAATTACTTTAACAAGCTCCAGCTGTTTTTATTCTCAGAAGGTTTACTCCCTGATATACAGCTACCTACCCCCTTCGTAAGTGCAGGTCCTAATTGAGCATTTTTCTCTGTTCCCTCACCACAATCCACATTCTTTTGGGGAGTTACCAGTACAGTAACCATACCAGGAAGTACTTAATTTATTAAGCTACTGCATTTCTTAATCTCAGTGGAGATATTTACTGATAAACAGCTACCCACACAGCATGTTCATGTCGTTCCTAAATGAGCTTTTATCTCTCTCCCCTCACCACAAATCAGATTCTTCTGAGAAGTTCCCAGTAAATTATCCTTTCCCCTGTGTAATTACCTTAACAAGCTCCTGCTGTTTCTATTCTCAGAAGGTTTACTCCCTGATATACAGCTGCCTACCCCCTTCGTAAGTGCAGGTCCTAAATGAGCTTTTTTCTCTGTTCCCTCACCACAATCCAGATTCTTTTGGGGAGTTACCAGTACAGGAACCATACCAGGACGTACTTAATTTATTAAGCTAACTGCTTTTCTTAATCTCAGTGGAGATATTTACTGATAAACAGCTACCTACGCAGCATGTTCATGTCGTTCCTAAATGAGCTTTTTTCTCTCTCCCCTCACCACAAATCAGATTCTTCTGAGGAGTTCCAGTACATTATCCTTACCCCTGTGTAATTACCTTAACAAGCTCCAGCTGTTTTTATTCTCAGAAGGTTTACTCCCTGATGTACAACTGCCTCCGCCTTCGTAAGTGCAGGTCCTAAATGAGCTTTTTTCTCTGTTCCCTCACCACAATCCAGATTCTTTTGGGGAGTTACCAGTACAGTAACCATACCAGGAAGTACTTAATTTATTAAGCTACTGCTTTTCTTAATCTCAGTGGAGATATTTACTGATAAAGAGCTACCTACGCAGCATGCTCATGTCGTTCCTAAATGAGCTTTTATCTCTCTCCCCTCACCACAAATCAGATTCTTCTGAGGAGTTCCCAGTACATTATCCTTTCCCTGTGTAATTACCTTAACAAGCTCCAGCTGTTTTTATTCTCAGAAGGATTACTCCCTGATATACAGCTGCCTACCCCCTTCGTAAGTGCAGGTCCTAAATGAGCTTTTTTCTCTTTTCCCTCACCACAATCCAGATTCTTTTGGGGAGTTACCAAAACACTAACCATACCAGGAAGTACTTAATTTATTAAGCTACTTCTTTTCTTAATCTCATTGGAGATATGTACTGATAAACAGCTACCTACGCAGCATGTTCGTGTCGTTCCTAAATGAGCTTTTATCTCTCTCCCCTCACCACAAATCAGATTCTTCTGAGGAGTTCCCAGTACATTATCCTTTCCCCTGTCTAATTACCTTAACAAGCTCCAGCTGTTTTTATTCTCAGAAGGTTTACTCCCTGATGTACAGCTGCCCACCACCTTCGTAAGTGCAGGTCCTAAATGAGCTTTTTTCTCTGTTCCCTCTCCACAATCCAGATTCTTTTGGGGAGTTACCAGTACAGTAACCATACCAGTACGTACTTAATTTATTAAGCTACTGCTTTTCTTAATCTCAGTGGAGATATTTACTGAGAAACAGCCACCTACGCAGCATGTTCATGTCGTTCCTAAATGAGCTTTTATCTCTCTCCCCTCACCACAAATCAGATTCTTCTGAGGAGTTCCCAGTACATTATCCTTTCCCCTGTGTAATTACCTTAACACGCTCCAGCTGTTTTTCTTCTCAGAAGGTTTACTCCCTGATAGACAGCTGCCTACCCCCTTCGTAAGTGCAGGTCCTAAATGAGCTTTTTTCTCTGTTCCCTCACCACAATCCAGATTCTTTTGGGAGTTACCAGTACAGTAACCATACCAGGAAGTACTTAATTTATTAAGCTACTGATTTTCTTAAGCTCAGTGGATTTATTTACTGATAAACAGCTACCTACGCAGCATGTTCATGTCGTTCCTAAATGAGCTTTTATCTCTCTCCCCTCACCACAAATCAGATTCTTCTGAGGAGTTCCCAGTACATTATCCTTTCCCCTCTGTAATTACCTTAACAAGCTCCAGCTGTTTTTATTCTCAGAAGCGATACTCCCTGATATACAGCTGCCTACCCCCTTCGTAAGTGCAGGTCATAAATGAGCTTTTTTCTCTGTTCCCTCACCACAATCCAGATTCTTTTGGGGAGTTACCAGAACAGTACCATACAAGGAAGTACTTAATTTATTAAGCTACTGCTTTTCTAAATCTCAGTGGAGATATTTACTGATAAACAGCTACCTACGCAGCATGTTCATGTCGTTCCTAAATGAGCTTTTATCTCTCTCCCCTCATCACAAATCAGATTCTCTGAGGAGTTCCCAGTACATTATCCTTTCCCCTGTGTAATTACATTAACAAGCTCCAGCTGTTTTTATTCTCAGAAGTTTTACTCCCTGATATACAACTGCCTACCCCCTTCGTAAGTGCAAGTCCTAAATGAGCTTTTTTCTCTGTTCCCTCAGCACAATCCAGATTCTTTTGGGGAGTTACCAGTACAATACCCATACCAGGAAGTACTTAATTTATTAAGCTACTGCTTTTCTTAATCTCAGTGGAGATATTTACTGATAAACAGCTACCTATGCAGCATGTTCATGTCGTTCCTAAAAGAGCTTTTATCTCTCTCCCGTCACCACAAATCTGATTCTACTGAGGAGTTCCCAGTACATTATCCTTTCCCCTGTGTAATTACCTTAACAAGATCCAGCTGTTTTTATTCTCAGAATGTTTACTCCCTGATATACAGCTGCCTACCCCCTTCGAAAGTGCAGGTCCTAAATGAGCTTTTTTTCTCTGTTCCCTCACCCCAATCCAGATTCTTTTGGGGAGTTACCAGTACAGTAACCATACCAGGAAGTACTTAATTTATTAAGCTACTGATTTTCTTAATCTCAGTTGATTTATTTACTGATAAACAGCTACCTACGCAGCATGTTCATGTCGTTCCTAAATGAGCTTTTATCTCTCTCCCCTCACCACAAATCAGATTCTTCTGAGGAGTTCCCAGTACATTATCCTTTCCACTGTGTAATTACCTTAAAAAGCTCCAGCTGTTTTTATTGTCAGAAGGTTTACTCCCTGATATACAGCTGCCTACCCCCTTGGTAAGTGCAGGTCCTAAATGAGCTTTTTTCTCTGTTCCCTCAACACAATCCAGATTATTTTGCGGAGTTACCAGTACAGTAACCATACCAGGAAGTACTTAATTTATTAAGCTACTGCTTTCTTAATCTCAGTGGAGATATTTACTGATAAACAGCTACCTACGAAGGATGTTCATGTCGTTCCTAAATGAGCTTTTATCTCTATCCCCTCACCACAAATCAGATTCTTCTGAGGAGTTCCAGTACATTATCCTTTCCCCTGTGTAATTACCTTAACAAGCTCCAGCTGTTTTTATTCTCAGAAGGTTTACTCCCTGATATACAACTGCCTACCTCCTTCGTAAGTGAAGGTCCTAAATGAGCTTTTCTCTCTGTTCCCTCACCACAATCCAGATTCTTTTGGGGAGTTACCAGCAGAGTAACCATCCCAGGAAGTACTTAATATATTAAGCTACTGCTTTTCTTAATCTCAGTGGAGCTATTTACTGATAAACAGCTACCTACGCAGCATGTTCATGTCGTTCCTAAATGACCTTTTTCTCTGTTCCCTCACCACAATCCAGATTCTTTTGGGGAGTTACCAGTACAGTATCCATACCAGGAAGTACTTAATTTATTAACCTACTGCTTTTCTTAATCTCAGTGGAGATATTTACTGATAAACAGCTACCTACGCAGCATGTTCATGTCGTTCATAAATGAGCTTCTATTTCTCTCCCTCAGCACAAATCAGATTCTTCTGAGGAGTTCCCAATACTTTATCCTTTCCCCTGTGTAATTACCTTAACAAGCTCCAGCTTTTTCTATTCTCAGAAGGTTTACTCCCTGTTATACAGCTGCCTACCCCCTTCGTAAGTGCAGGTCCTAAATGAGCTTTTTTCTCTGTTCCCTCACCACAATCCAGATTATTTTGCGGAGTTACCAGTACAGTAACCATACCGGGAAGTACTTAATTTATTAAGCTACTGCTTTTCTTAATCTCAGTGGAGATATTTACTGATAAACAGCTTCCTACGAAGGATGTTCATGTCGTTCCTAAATGAGCTTTTATCTCTCTCCCCTCACCACAAATCAGATTCTTCTGAGGAGTTCCCAGTACATTACCCTTTCCCCTGTGTAATTACCTTAACAAGCTCCAGCTGTTTTTATTCTCAGAAGGTTTACAACCTGATATAAAGCTGCCTACCCCCTTCGTAAGTGCAGGACCTAAATGAGCTTTTTTCTCTGTTCCCTCACCACAATCCAGATTCTTTTGGGGAGTTACCAGTACAGTAACCATACCAGGAAGTACTTAATTTATTAAGCTACTGCTTTTCTTAATCTCAGTGGAGACAGCATGTTCATGTCGTTCCTAAATGAGCTTTTGTCTCTCTCCCCTCACGACAAATCAGATTCTTCTGAGGAGTTCCCAGTACATTACCCTTTCCCCTGTGTAATTACCTTAACAAGCTCCAGCTGTTTTTATTCTCAGAAGGTTTACTCCCTGATATACAGCTACCTACCACCTTCGTAAGTGCAGGTCCTAAATGAGCTTTTTTCTCTGTTCCCTCACCACAATCCAGATTCTTTTGGGGAGTTACCTGTACAGTAACCATACCAGGAGTTACTTAATTTATTAAGCTACTGCTTTTCATAATCTCAGTGGAGATATTTACTGATAAACAGCTACCTACGCAGCATGTTCATGTCGTTCTTAAATGAGATTTTATCTCTCTCCCCTCACCACAAATCAGATTCTTCTGAGGAGTTCCCAGTACATTATCCTTTCCCCTGGGTAATTACCTTAACAAGCTCCAGCTGTTTTTATTCTCAGAAGGTTTACTCCCTGATATACAGCTGCCTACCCCCTCCGTAAGTGCAGGTCCTAAATGAGCTTTTTTCTCTGTTCCCTCACCACAATCCAGATTCTTTTGGGGAGTTACCAGTACAGTAACCATACCAGGAACTACTTAATTTATTAAGCTACTGCTTTTCTTAATCTCAGTGGAGATATTTACTGATAAACAGCTACCTACGCAGCATGTTCATGTCGTTCCTAAATGAGCTTTTATCTCTCTCCCCTCACCACAAATCAGATTCTTCTGAGGAGTTCCCAGTACGTTATGCTTTCCCCTGTGTAATTACCTTAACAACCTACAGCTGTTTTTTTTCTCAGAAGGTTTACTCCCTGATATACAGCAGCTGCCTACACCCTTCGTAAGTGCAGGTCCTAAATGAGCTTTTTTCTCTGTTCCCTCACCACAATCCAGATTCTTTTGGGGAGTTACCAGTACAGTAACCATACCAGGAGGTACTTAATTTATTAAGCTACTTCTTTTCTTAATCTCAGTGGAGATATTTACTGATAAACAGCTACCTACGCAGCATGTTCATGTCGTTCCTAAATGAGCTTTTGTCTCTCTCCCCTCATCACAAATCAGGTTCTTCTGAGGAGTTCCCAGTACATTATCCTTTCCCCTGTGTAATTACCTTACAAGCTCCAGCTGTTTTTATTCTCAGAAGTTTTACTCCCTGATATACAGCTGCCTACCCCCTTCGTAAGTGCAGGTCCTAAATGCGCTTTTTTCTCTGTTCCCTCACCACAATCCAGATTCTTTTTGGAGTTTCCAGTACAGAATCCATACAGGGAGTACTTAATTTATTAAGCTACTGCTTTTCTTAATCTCAGTGGAGATATTTACTGATAAACAGCTACCTACGCAGCATGTTCATGTCGTTCCTAAATGAGCTTTTATCTCTCTTCCCTCACCACAAATCAGATTATTCTGAGGAGTTCCCAGTACATTATCCTTTCCCCTGTGTAATTACCTTAACAAGCTCCAGCTGTTTTTATTCTCAGAAGGTTTACTCCCTGATATACAGCTGCCTACCCCCTTCGTAAGTGCAGGTCCTAAATGAGCTTTTTTCTCTGTTCCCTCACCACCATCCAGATTCTTTTAGGGAGTTACCAGTACAGTAACCATACCAGAAGTACTTAATTTATTAAGCTACTGCTTTTCTTAATCTCAGTGGAGATATTTACTGATAAACAGCTACCTACACAGCATGTTCATGTCGTTCTTAAATGAGCTTTTATCTCTCTCCCCTCACCACAAATCAGATTATTCTGAGGAGTTCCCAGTACATTATCCAATCCCTGTGTAATTACCTTAACAAGCTCCAGCTGTTTTTATTCTCAGAAGGTTTACTCCCTGATATACAGCTGCCTACCCCCTTCGTAAGTGCAGGTCCTAAATGAGCTTTTTTCTCTGTTCCCTCACCACAATCCAGATTCTTTCGGGGAATTACCAGAACAGTAACCATACCAGGAAGTACTTAAATTATTAAGCTACTGCTTTTCTTATCTCAGTGGAGATATTTACTGATAAACAGCTACCTACGCAGCATGTCCTTGTCGTTCCTAAATGAGCTTTTATCTCTCTCCCCTCACCACAAATCAGATTCTTCTGAGCAGTTCCCAGTACATTATCCTTTCCCCTGTGTAATTACCTTAACAAGCTCCAGGTGTTTTTTTTCTCAGAAGGTTTACTCCTGATATACAGCTGCCTACCCGCTTCGTAAGTGCAGGTCCTAAATGAGCTTTTTTCTCTGTTCCCTCACCACAATCCAGATTCTTTTGGGGAGTTACCAGTACAGTAACCATACCAGGAAGTACTTAATTTATTAAGCTACTGCTTTTCTTAATCTCAGTGGAGATATTTACTGATAAACAGCTACCTACGCAGCATGTTCATGTCGTTCCTAAATGAGCTTTTATCTCTCTCCCCTCACCACAAATCAGATTCTTCTGAGGAGTTCCCAGTACATTATCCTTTCCCCTGTGTAATTACCTTAACAAGCTCCAGCTGTTTTTATTCTCAGAAGGTTTACTCCCTGATATACAGCTGCCTACCCCCATCGTAAGTGCAGGTCCTAAATGAGCTTTTTTCTCTGTTCCCTCACCACAATCCAGATTCTTTTGGGGAGTTACCAGTACAGTAACCATACCAGAAATACTTAATTTATTAAGCTACTGCTTTTCTTAATCTCAGTGGAGATATTTACTGATAAACAGCTACCTACGCAGCATGTTCATGTCGTTCCTAAATGAGCTTTAATCTCTCTCCCCTCACCACAAATCAGATTCTTCTGAGGAGTTCCCAGTACATTATCCTTTCCCCTGTGTAATTACCTTAACAAGCTCCAGCTGTTTTTATTCTCAGAAGTTTTACTCCCTGATATACAGCTGCCTTACCCTTCGTATGTGCAGGTACTAAATGAGCTTTTTTCTCTGTTCTCTCACAACAATCCAGATTCTTTGGGGAGTTACCAGTACAGTAACCATACCAGGAAGTACTGATTTATTAAGCTACTGCTTTTCTTAATCTCAGTGGAGATATTTACTGATAAACACCTACGTATGCAGTATGTTCATGTCGTTCCTAAATGAGCTTTTATCTCTCTCCCCTCACCACAAATCAGATTCTTCTGAGGAGTTCCCAGTACATTATCCTTTCCCCTGGGTAATTACCTTAACAAGCTCCAGCTGTTTTTATTCTCAGAAGGTTTACTCCCTGATATACAGCTGCCTACCCCCTCCGTAAGTGCAGGTCCTAAATGAGCTTTTTTCTCTGTTCCCTCACCACAATCCAGATTCTTTTGGGGAGTTACCAGTACAGTAACCATACCAGGAACTACTTAATTTATTAAGCTACTGCTTTTCTTAATCTCAGTGGAGATATTTACTGATAAACAGCTACCTACGCAGCATGTTCATGTCGTTCCTAAATGAGCTTTTATCTCTCTCCCCTCACCACAAATCAGATTCTTCTGAGGAGTTCCCAGTACATTATGCTTTCCCCTGTGTAATTACCTTAACAACCTACAGCTGTTTTTATTCTCAGAAGGTTTACTCCCTGATATACAGCAGCTGCCTACACCCTTCGTAAGTGCAGGTCCTAAATGAGCTTTTTTCTCTGTTCCCTCACCACAATCCACATTCTTTTGGGGAGTTACCAGTACAGTAACCATACCAGGAGGTACTTAATTTATTAAGCTACTTCTTTTCTTAATCTCAGTGGAGATATTTACTGATAAACAGCTACCTACGCAGCATGTTCATGTCGTTCCTAAATGAGCTTTTGTCTCTCTCCCCTCATCACAAATCAGGTTCTTCTGAGGAGTTCCCAGTACATTATCCTTTCCCCTGTGTAATTACCTTAACAAGCTCCAGCTGTTTTTATTCTCAGAAGTTTTACTCCCTGATATACAACTGCATACCCCCTTCGTAAGTGCAAGTCCTAAATGAGCTTTTTTCTCTGTTCCCTCAGCACAATCCAGATTCTTTTGGGGAGTTACCAGTACAATACCCATACCAGGAAGTACTTAATTTATTAAGCTACTGCTTTTCTTAATCTCAGAGGAGATATTTCCTGATAAACAGCTACCTATGCAGCATGTTCATGTCGTTCCTAAAAGAGCTTTTATCTCTCTCCCGTCACCACAAATCTGATTCTACTGAGGAGTTCCCAGTACATTATCCTTTCCCCTGTGTAATTACCTTAACAAGATCCAGCTGTTTTTATTCTCAGAATGTTTACTCCCTGATATACAGCTGCCTACCCCCTTCGAAAGTGCAGGTCCTAAATGAGCTTTTTTCTCTGTTCCCTCACCCCAATCCAGATTCTTTTGGGGAGTTACCAGTACAGTAACCATACCAGGAAGTACTTAATTTATTAAGCTACTGATTTTCTTAATCTCAGTTGATTTATTTACTGATAAACAGCTACCTACGCAGCATGTTCATGTCGTTCCTAAATGAGCTTTTATCTCTCTCCCCTCACCACAAATCAGATTCTTCTGAGGAGTTCCCAGTACATTATCCTTTCCACTGTGTAATTACCTTAAAAAGCTCCAGCTGTTTTTATTGTCAGAAGGTTTACTCCCTGATATACAGCTGCCTACCCCCTTGGTAAGTGCAGGTCTAAATGAGCTTTTTTCTCTGTTCCCTCAACACAATCCAGATTATTTTGCGGAGTTACCAGTACAGTAACCATACCAGAAGTACTTAATTT